>NW_027021185.1:0-31062 GCF_036884655.1 Musa acuminata AAA Group | reverse complement strand
TTGATGTCAAAAGGTCCCAGAGATTACCCAAGTCGCTGTCTTGGCTGTTGCTCCTTATCTAGTTCTTTGTCTATGTCATGATCTTTATTTTTGTCCAGATCTCTATCACCGTTCCAGTCCATATCACGGTCCGCTTCCCGATCTCGATTACGCTCCCATGCACGTTCATGATCATCATCTTCTCGATCTCGATCTCGATCCAAAGAATGTGCTCTTGCTCGATCAAAGTCACGTCCACGCTCAAAATCTGTTTCTCTTTCTCTTTGCCTATCACGATCTCGAAACCGCTCATTGCTCCGATCTAGATAGTGGTCTCTGTCCTGTATATGATCCCTTTCTCTTTCCCTGCCCCTCTCCCAATCATCATCTCTATCAGCATTTCGATGAAAATTTTCACGTTGAAAATTTGGCCTCCCACCTCTTGTATGAACTTCATTAACTCTTACAGCTCTTCCTCCAATTTTCTGGTTAAAGAATTTGTAACATCATAGGCAACCAATAATACAAAACAATGTATGTTTTCATGTCAACATAAGACTCACATAAAGGTACAAAATAAAAGTAATTAAATGTGCATGGAAAGAGAAGCAAGAATCATACCCTGCCATTCATGTCCATAATAGCATCAACAGCTGATCTAGGGTTTCTAAATGTGACAAACCCATAGCATTTCCCTCCAACTTGCCGATCATTTATTATCTGCAGAGATGAAGGGTTGGACAAGATGAAGAATTTTAGCAACATGGAAGAGTTTTTTGCTGCTTAGCTTTTGTCCTAAATGATTTCATGGAAAAAAGTATTAGCAATGCCAAAATTACATATAAAAGTCTGATGGATGACCATTGCTCTCACTAATATTGATTCACAAGAGGAAGGTAATGGGGAATATAACAAGTTGACTTGACCAGCTAAACACAAACCTTTCTTCAACTGACACAATGTTTCTTAGGCTTCACATGTGTTCAGTTTCTAGAGTGTAAACATAACCCCAAGATAAGACAAAAAGATGAGGCAACAGAAACTAAAGCAAACTGGCTGCCCAAGATTCCATAAGACTGGTTTTTTTTGCAGTGACAACCAAAAACACTTTTCAGGTAGGTGTTATTAAGTAGAAAAAGTCAGAATGAGGAATGCTGAGCCAACACAGATTAGTGTAGAAAACCAAAACAGTTACATCATGAATAAAATAATTACAAAGAGCTGGATGCTTTAATATTTATGAGGACAGGCATATAGGTTCATATAGGAAGAACAAATTAAGGGGCAAAAGTTGAAAAACAAAAAGGAGAGAATTTCCATAATGTAAGAGGTCGAAATCATCTTCCGAAAAGTAAAAAACCAACATTCATGTGTAACTAAGAGTTGAAGATATAGCCAAGTTCTTCATGTTGCAAATCCCACATTACGTAGCAGCAATAAAATAGAAATCCATTCATCAGCAAAATGCTATATCCTTGTTAAGCTTCACACCTTTTTATCCCAATGATGTCCACATAAAAATATGCACAAAAAAAAGTGGATTAATTTCACATACATTAGGTCATTCCATAGCCTCATACAATGAAAGACATCACTTCTAAAGAACAAAATTCACTAGTCAACTAGTAGCATAAAAATCAAACAACAGTTAATGACAATCAACATACTACTGTAAAACAAACACCTTTCTTTCACTTTAATATCAATTTCAGCTGCAACATAGCTCTTATTATTAAAAAAATCTTTTCTGTTGAGGAAACTATATCCACTTGAGGTAACTCTTGAATGTTAACAGTTAAAGTTTATCACAATCAACTTGACATTGAGGATTAATTCATCCACGAAGATTCTGGAACTCAAAGCTGCAACTGCCACCCTTATAATGGCCATAACCTCCAGTAGATGCTCTGCCACTTGCAATATATATGTTTTTCATTCAAAATACTTTTGTGTTTGGTAAACAAACTATCTACTTGAAGCAATTTAGACTTTTGATAGGCAACACTCATCACGATCACAATGACACGCTGGGATTTCTCATTTCATCCGTTTAAGAACCTAGGACTCAGATTCACTGCCACCAAAATTCGTCCTCGCCAGATGCTCATTTCAGGGTGACATTCTACTGTTTGCAAAATATAATTATTTTTCATTCAGAAAAAGAAAAAGATTCTTCTTGAAGCAACTACGAATTCTGATAGGTAATGAAAAATTACGACCAGAATAGCATTCCGGACTTTCTCAGTTCATGCAGCAAAGAACCTAGAGAATCAAATCCGTTGCCACCAATCTCATCCTCCCTAGAATCATGGCTCCAGGTGCTGATCCCATTGAGAATCTAGGGGTTTGGAGAAAGTTGACGACAAGCCGTCGCAAGTACTTCCAAACCCTAAAACAACGATGTGCCGTTCGACGCCCAACAGAATCAACCAAAGACGAGAGAAATGATGATAGAAGGTATGGCGAAGATAAGGTAGGAGACGGACCTTGACGTCGACGATGGCGCCGTAGAGATCGAACGCACGGCGTAGGTCCTCCTGGGTGCAGTCGTACGGGAGACCCCCTACGTAGATGGATTTATCATCATCCAACGTCATCGCCACCACTCGCCGAAGCCGTCACCTGCTGCTCCTTCTTCCGCTCTCCTCTCTTCTTGAGCTGGGAAGTAAAACGGCCACAGGTAATCCGATCGCCCCTTCAACGAGCGCGTAAGAGACGATGATACTTTTGGAGTAAACCGGAGAAGTTGCGGGCCGACGTGGTTAGGGCTGTCGACATATCGTCCTTTGGGTTTTATGGGCCCGAAGCTTCCTTGTTATTCTCGGATGTCATCAGGGCCGTCCATTTAATCAGTGGAGAGGATCGTATTTTAGTAAGCCGTTACTTCAGTGACGGACACCTGGAACTCATTGGACCCACTTTTCAACCCAGACAATATAGTGAGCCCGGCGGTGCAATGAATACGATGGGGCCCAGTCAATTGCGGTCGTCCGGTCGGGTTCAAAGTTTTTGAAACGGCAAGGGAGGGCCGCTGTTGATTCTGCCGATTAATGACGTGGCAGGACAAAATTAAAGGAGCCAACGGCTCCTTGCAGGGAGTCGACCGTTTGTCACATGACATCCATCGCATCTCCTCACCATCACACTGACGCTCCTCCCCATTTCTACCTAATCCCCCCACTTCTCTCTCGTTCTTCTCGTTTGACTCTGCATTGGCAGTCTGCTCGCAGAGTTCCGTGGAGAGGGATGGCGACAACGGCAACAACAGCAAGCAAGATGGGGTTCACGGAGGAAGAGATGGTCGTCGATGAAGGCCTTGGCTACCCGAAGGCTTACGCGAAGCTTTGCAGGAGCCCCAGCGTGCTCAGCGCCTACGCCCAGGGACCCCCTTTTGCGTTCCTTCCTTACACCTTGCAGCCCCAGGAGGTAAATCCCTTCTCGCCTCCCCTCCCCCTTTGTTGTGTGTTTGTGCACGCATTTCGTCGTCAATGGTGCATTCCGTAGTCTAAACGGGTTCTACGGGCATCATCTTAACAGGCTCTGAGAGCGAGGGACTGGAGTCAGATGTTCCCGGTCACTGATCCAGAGGCGATTCCTTCTGCTAATCCTAGAGGCTTCGTCAATCTCCTTTGGAAGCAGCTTGACCATCTTGGGTAAGTTCACTGGGGAGTTCTTAAGGTCTGGAACACTGTAAGCTAACTATATGATGTGTTCTAATTCGTTTGTTGTGATTTCAGGAATGCTGGATTTGATCCTGCATTGTTTCGAGTAGACACATACGGCAACGTTCTATACCTGCATGCGGATTCGGCTTCGCCACTTGCGTGGGATATCGATCACTGGTTTCCTTGTTCGAGTATAGCTCTAACCAATCGAGTTTTGGTTCCTTGTTCTCCTCCTTGGAATGAATCTTTGAGCAAATTGGTCTGTCAATATGTAGGAGGAGGAAGAACGGTTCCTAGCAATCTAAGGCTGCTGCAATGGCAAGTGTGGAAGAAGAAGCACAACAAGCTGGAGTTTCTCATCCCATGGTGGGATCTCCAATTGGGCATCTCTGTGAACCAGTTCCTCTCGATTTTTGCTTCTCGGAACTCGGATTTCAGGTTGGTAGGACTTTCTATGTATCCATTTGTTGATATAAAGATTGCAGCATCCAAAAATTTCAGATTTCACATGCAAAGCGATCTCAATGAATGACACTTCCTGCCTCAGGAGTAGAGCATTTTCTTTTCTGTTCTGCGATGGAGGAAGCGAGGAGCTAAACGCACTGCAGGCTGTCGAATCCCATCATTTTCCGCAGCATTTCATTGAGATGGAGCGACAAGTTGGGCTTGGTCCTGCTGCCATTGTCTCATCAAGAAGAAGTTTTGATGCATCAGTGCTGAGACCCATTGATGCAAATAGACATCTGAGGCACAACTATCCTCTGCTTGGTCAGTGCCCGTGCTTGCTGCTCCTATCTCTCCTCTTCTTGCACAAATCTGATTCAAAGCTTATGATCATTGCAGCTGCAAGGAAATTTACCAGAGAAGAAGAAGATGCTCATAGCATGGCAACACATAGCTATAAACCCCTTGTCTCCAAGGAAAACACTAACCCTGATATGGATACTTGCGATAGCAACCCTTATTTGTCCATAGCAATGGCCAGAGACTCACTGAGGCAAAGAGAAGAGGCTAAGAAAAAACAAGCTGAGATAAGTCGCTTGGAAGATGAGCTGAACGAGTTGAAGCAGAAGAACGAAGAAGACCGGGTTGCTCTTCAGGAGCTGGAAACTCTTCTCGTCAAACGGAGACGAAGAGTCGAGAAATGTCGGAGGCTCGCGGAGGCACAGTCTTCATACAAGGCTTTACTGGAGAAGATGATTCGGGATGCCATGCACCAGTAAGATCCAGCTGACCCAAACTGCAGCTTCCATTGCTCAGTAGGAGATATCATCGTAATATAATAGATACCTTCTTTGTGGTGTTGTGCAGGAGCGTTGTCTACAAGGAGCAGGTTAGGCTGAACCAGACTGCAACAAGTGCTCTAATGGCAAGATTGGAGGCGCAGAGAGCACTGTGTGATTCCTCAGAGAAAGAACTCCGTCGGAAATTTAAGCAAAGAGATGAGATTGAGAAACAGATAAGGCCTGTGTGGGAGCTAAGAAAAAGATCACGTATGGATGAGACCCTTTTGGAGGAAGGGCGCAACGAAAGCATTCGACTGTTATGCACAAGGAGGACAAGGACTACTCCTCTAACGAAGGAGCTGAGGAAGTTTCTAGAGGAAGAGCAGAAGGCTTCTGAAGCAGGTCTATCTCTTGGTGAAGATGGAGGAGAAGAGACAGAGGAAAGTGCAACGACTGGCAGTTCACAAAAGGAGAAGCCTGCTGTTCCTCAGAGCCAGAATAACGAGGAAGCAGAAGAGCATAGAAGTGTGATCGATGAGAAGCTTAAGCAATTAGCAACAAGTGACGGACATTTGAGCCAGACTAGTGAATCAGAGCAGCAAAGTTTCTTGCATCGAGGCTCTCAAGAAGAAGCTGAAGAAAGATACAAGGCATCTGGAGCTGGGAATGATATCATGTTGCTCAATGACAAGCCCAGGGACGTAGCAGCAGAAGAGAAAGTAAAGCCTCCTATACTGAAGATAAAGATCCCAAAACCTCGAAGCCCACGCAAAGAAGAAGAAGAAGAAGATGGTGATGATGGGAACAACAATCAAATCGGGAAACGAAATGTAGATAAATGGCTCGAAATCCTTTTGGATGGCTTTGAGGAAGGCTCACCCCAAAAGAAGCCCGATGCTCCAGAAGATAACCAGGATGAATCTGTCTGCAAGATGAACTCCGCTCACCCGCATAAACAAATCAAATTCTTAAGGCTCAAACCATTAGAAGAAAAAGCAGGTACTGCTCGAAACCCAATCACTGAGCAAAAAACCAATTCAAGCAAGAGCAGACATGGCGAGGATAGTAGTAATGCCAGCAAAGAGGAGGTTACCGGAAGTAGGAAGAGCTTTGAGGTGAAGGATCCAAGGTCTGAGAGCAGCAGGGGTTTTCGGTCACTGCCATCATCACCTTCAATGATACTGGGAATGAGAAGGGGTGTGGACTGCATAGGGAGGAAGCCTCAGGTGATGGGTGATGATAACAATGGCAACGAGAGTGTTGTATCCACAAACAGCAGCAAGTTCATCAAGTCCTGCAGCAGAGCAATCAAGAGAGCCATGAACATATAAGATTGTGCCATCCAATCCATGTCTCAGAATTGTTTATTCGTTTTACTTTCCTATTTATAATTGTTTCGTTCAGTTTATTTCCTATCAAACCGCTATTGGTTGGTTGTGTTGGAACTTTATTGTGTATTTTTGTTTAGTGAGTTAATAGTGGAGGGTGGATGGCTTTCTGATATGTATGACTGCTTGTTGTAACGGAATGAATGTGGATTAGTGCAATTTGACATTGTTCTGTATAGCTCAATTTTGATAGAAGATGATGATATAAACAAACATAGAACGATAATTTTATATTTTTATATATTTTAATCTTTAATTAATTTATGATTTGAGAATTAATATTTAAGTGTATAATTTTAATACATGATTTGATCATATAATTGAGAAAAATCCTAATTAATTAAATTATCTTTTTCACAATAAATTCTTCATCCTATCATAAACATTTCGTCTTCCTTACTCTCTCCAGGGATTGTTATTTCTTTTTCACGCCTATCTTATTATTGTTTTATAACTTTTTTTTGGATTTTGACATTGCACCAAAGACAAAGATGCATAACTCCTCCCTACCAATCTACCGACTATAATAGATGTTCTCCACTTTGCATATCTAATTAACCTCCTTTAGATCAACTAACTTCTTTGATGATCCTTTATTGCTATACAATTCTGCTTATCGGGCGTTCCCTCTACTTTTATCGATTACTTCACTTTTATCTGCTCTAATAAAAATAACACAAGAGAGAAATATTATTATTGTTTATGTATAAAATTTAAAAATTATTATAGATGATGTAGCTTTAATAGATCATCTCCTAAGTGATGAAAAAATTATTGATCCTCAATCCTACAACACCAATCACTATTTGAAAAACTATTTCACAATCCTAAATCTTTAAAAGCTCAAAGTATTTAATTTTTTATATTTTTTTTATTATATTTTTATTGGGTACTCCCTTGAATATAACATTTATTGAGTCCATCATTTTTCTTCCAAAATTTTGCTTTTTCAACAATATGAGCCACTACAATAACTAGCACCTCATCGTTTGCAACTTCTTCATCTACCTCTCCATTAACTCACTCTATAATACTTACGAAGCAATATTATGAGCATCACAAATAATGTCCTTATCTTTTTGTCAACCAAGTGGAACCGAAGTGCATAAGCTTTATGTTACTAACTTTCACCAATTTTCGTACCTTTCGCATAACCCAATAATACCACTAAGCTTCGACATCACATGA
Organism: Musa acuminata AAA Group; assembly: GCF_036884655.1. NCBI lineage: Eukaryota > Viridiplantae > Streptophyta > Magnoliopsida > Zingiberales > Musaceae > Musa > Musa acuminata. Next base: position 23,616 of record NW_027021185.1, on the reverse strand, counting down.
TAATATGTTCTAAAAAAGATATCTTCAAACTACAACAAATCCTTTATCTTTATGCTACTATAAGCTCTCCACGTGAGTCTACTGAACCCATAACCATCATTTAAGCTAAAAATCTTTACGCCGGTGCAAAGCAATACATAAGGAATAAAATACCTTACTCCATAATATTACATAGATCCTTACACCATCTCATCCCATATAAAATATCATCGAGTGTAAATAAATTTTTCGAACTAAGCAAAAGCTAGATGGATCTATTGCTAGATACAAAACATGTCTAATAACCAAAGAGTTTCATCAATGACGATGTGTAATTTCATAGAGATTTTTAGTTTAATTATTAAATCAATAATAATTCAACTCATCCTAAGTTTAACAATCACTCATATAATAGTCAACAATTCGACCACTAGTCTATCGTACAGTTTAATAATTCGACTCATTCTAATAATTAATAATTATATATTAATAATATTTTCTTGTGACCTTAATTGAAGATATCTTTACGCAACTACCCATTGTTTTCATCTATCATCAATATCTAAACCATATTTGTAAACTATAAAAAGTTATTTATGGACTTCTAGTATACCGAACTTAACTTATTTTTTTTTATGTCAATCGACTTTGTTAACTCTAAGTGATATTTTTATTTTTATAATAATAAAAAAATGTATTATATATCTATTAGCCTACGTGCATGATATTATCATCATACATAATAAGTTCATGAAGATGAAATACATTAAACAATTAACGGATCGATTGATGATGATTTTTAGAGTACAAGTAATATTCACGTCTTCTGATCTTTCTCTATCTAAAAAAATACTTTATGATTAAGAAAAATTTCTCAATACTTATTACCTTAACGAATAAAATCACCACTTTCACAATTCACATTTCTTATCTTTTATCTGCAAATGAAACCTCGATATCACATTGGATACCTCGTCAGCGCAACATATCACATATATCCTGTCTTATTAATATAGCATATGATGATTTGACCAACCTTCCCATGTTCGCTTCATGTACTATGATTCCATGCAATCATCCTCCTATAAATTAATCACCGCTAACTCTCGTCGATCATCAGAAATCACTATAAAAAATCTTAGTTTTGTTCCACCTTCATTATATTATGAAAAATCACTATAAAAGATCTTAGTTTTGTTCCACCTTCGTTATCAGAAATACTACAAAATGTCTTAGTTTTGAATCACTATAAAAAATCTCATTTTTGTTCCACCTTCATTATGTTTTCAAAAACCACCATAAAACATCTTAATTTTGTTCCACCTTATTATCAGAAATACTATAAAAGGTCTTAATTTTTGTTCCACCTTACTCTCTACAAACTTACCAAATATGAGCTCGATAATGGACCCCGATTGGTTCCAAATCCTCAGGGTTGATGTGGTTTGAACAGCCTGGATATCGTCTGAGCACAAACTGACCTCCTTCCTTCACATAAACGGACATGAAACCAGTAAAAATTCAAGAATCAAAACACAATGATACAGCAATAGAAAGAAACATTGCATCTTGTCAAAAAAGAATACAATAAATCAAAATATTTCCTCTCCAATTCTTTTCCCCAACTACTACTCAAACAGCAGTACAACAACATATTTAGGTAGGACATTGTATTAAAACCGATAATCCTTCTTATTCCACTACGACGCAAGGCTGAATTACCAAATGCCTCGTAACATCACTAACATCGTTCTTTCTGAGACTACCTGAAACGATTATTGACGAATGGTGGATGTTTCAGACGAACCCTCTGATTCAGGAGATGATTCCTGCTTCAAAGGTGACCCATTCAATGAGTTCTCGCTCGCCGCAGATTCAGCAACAAACCCATCAGTGTCTGTCGTCATGTCGATTGGAAGCTCTTTCTCCTTCTCTTTCAGTATTTTCTCCTTCTCAAGCTCCTGTTTAGCCAAAGGAGAGAATTGGGAATCCAAGGATCTTGCAGCACCTAACCATGCAAGAACAATCACCAGCAAGATTCCTCCCAGGTACGGAGTCGAGTTTGCTAGAGACCCAAATGTCAAAATCATGAACTGCTGGATCAAGGCACCTCCTGATTTTCCCAAGGGGTTGCAGACAACATCAATAGCTGCCTTCCCTTTAACCTATAGTTTATAAAAAACAATCAGTAAATTAATTATATTAGTACATGCAATTCGCAAAGAGAAATCAAAGTACAACAAGTTATACAATAAGAGCTCTTATTTAGACAGATGCTGGAAAGTCAGACAACTTAAGAACAACTAAAACTAAAAAAGGCAAAGTCAAGTGAACTAACTTTAAAATGAGAGAATTTGGGGACTTTTTTTTTAACATTTACTACATCACTATATTAATCCCGATTATTTATCTTCTTGGAATATTAGCCTTATTTAATGGATTAGCTGCACACAAAAAAATTACCAAACAAGACTTATTTATCCTCTTGATTTCTTTCACTTCCTCGAAGAATTTACGCAACATACCTTTACGGCACCAACATGCTATAAAAACTTATTTTGACTGGATATTGAGCACAGGTTAACATCATTATTATACTAGAATAAATGGTTTGGGCAATCAAAACAACTATATGAAGTCCTTAATCTAAAACAGATATAAAAGTTAAACAGGAGATACCTGTTCTTGGGAATAATGGATGCTATTAAGAATATGAGATACCACTCTTTTGCCTCATAAGGAACATAAGGATTCATATGTGGAGCATTTAAGATTTAAGGAAATGAATACCAGACAGTAGATTAAAAAAAAAAACAGTAGTAAATAAAATGGAATCTGGGTAGAGTATGAAAGTGATGTACACTTGTCATGCATGTTCTAGAGCACTAAATTGCATGAACAGGCAGGTGCACGGAGAGTGTCATCAGCTTGAATTTTATTCAAGCTGATGGACGCTCATATCATGTGAAGTTCCCTATGACTTCACATGATATGAGCAAACAATACTATATCTAAGATCTACCTAGTGGAGCCACCACATCCATGAGAAGTTTATTCACAAATTTAAACTAACATGTGATGCTTATTCTTTCATGTAGAAGTATCTTGTGAAATCATGAGCCTTGAACCAACTTGTACCTACAATCGTCATATCAGAATGCTCGCATTCATTTTGAGTCTATACAGCATAGCATATGCAGATGCTTATACAGAGAGATTGTAGGAGGCATAACACTGACCTTCATCTCTTCGTCCAAAGGAATGTATGCCATTTCTTTGCAAGGATCAAACAAGCTGTACTTTGCACTCTTGCTGAAAATATTCTGTAATGCCCCCACATAAACAGCAGCAAGCAGAGGAGTCATACCAAAGCTTCCCAATAAAGGAGCCAACGGTTCACCAAACAATATTAGTGAGAAAAACCCGACTCCTGTGAGAAGCAAAACAGTGGGTGTAATCATGGCTGCCACCCCCCAACCAAATTTCCGGAGTATCAATCTGCCTAGCAACATCATTGTGAATGTTGCAATACCCGTTGCAGTTGAGAAATCGCCCATGAAAGATGAATATTCGTTTGGACTGGGAAACTGCCAAATAAATATACACAAATGTGAGTTTGACAAAATTAAGTGGTCCTAGCATTGAACAGCAATATGCAACTAGCATGTAAAATAAGGTTACCTGTGCCTTGAGCTTTGATTTCCATGTTACTTCTACCAAGTTTATGCTAATACCATAAGCAACCACCAAGGTGGCTAGATCCCTCACATATCTAGAGGACAGCAAAACTTTCAGGCTCTCATTCATACCTAGTTTTGGCTTCTCCTACACAATGAATAGTTTTTTAATAGTTTGTGTAAATAAAAGTAGTGAAGGATTTGTGACATGTATCATTCATGGAGCATACCTTCTTTTTTTTGCGATCTGATCTCGGAAGGGATGGGTCATTTAGAACAAATTTATTCACCCCCCCATAGATTGCACATATTACAAGGCCAAGGAGCACAACAATGCTCATCATTGCTTTCAGTGAAACTGCCCAACCATCAACCCCTGGTCCCAAAGTCTTACGGAGGTTAGAGAAGTATTTTACAGTGCGTCCTGAGAAGATGAGGGCAATATTAGCTCCGAGTCCAAACAATGGGTAGAATTCTTTGGCTTCCTCGACAGTAGTAATCTGCAAAAGGAAACCATAACTTCTTGAGATGAATCCATCATTTGCCTCATAAAATGAGTTCAGACATGCAACACACATTAATTTGGCATATGTCAACTAAACACATAGATTAACTGAACCAAAATGCCATCGTTAGGAACTTACTATACAGATGAACTAGGTCCAGCTATAATCTGTAGAAAGAAACATAAAGAGCAATCCTGCTACTTACAAATTCTTGTCATTTTCAGTAGCTCTTTCCTATGCAAGCAAGCAGTGAAGGCCATTTTGTTATCAGTTATACCACACAGTTAACTAAGCATCACTATACTCCCTCCATTTTAGTTCAATCCAACAAAAGCTTTGGTAGTACAAACTACAAAGGTGCTCTCCTCTTGTACACACATAACATCACAGCTCTAACAAACTTGAAAGACTTCTAGACCTAAGGCATTTATTGTTGCTTACGAACTTATCTTCAGTTTCTGGGATGCCCTGATTTTAATTTCAGCACCATAATTTCTAGTGGAAATGAAAACCATTTACTTGGGAAGTCTTTGTCAAAAAGGCACTCAATTGACATGTATCTTACACGAGGCAGTCAGAGTCGATATATATCAGTCAATATGGTCGAAGTAACAACAAATACAAAAGAACAAGACCTATAATCAGTAGCATGTCTCAACCCTATCTAAGACTTGATTCAGACTACTCTAATTCATTCCTGTCCATACAAAACTTGAGCTGAGAAACTCAACAGCAAAAAACAAAGAAGCACACTGAATTTGAATATCAAACAACAAAAGTTGCTTTCTTACCCAGAAAATGCACAGATTATTAACCAACACAGCTGTGAGAATAATTTACTCATCTTAATCAAAACAAACACTCATGAATAACTGGAACTCAAAACAAGTTGTTGAGTAGCAGCATCTTTGGCATGCATGATAAAAAAGGTACCATTAGAAACAAAAGCAAAAGAATAAAATACAAAATCGACAACCAAACAATTACAGCAGAACCTAACAGCCCTGAGAACTTTTTCAAAATCAAGTAGAAGAAACACGCATGTACCACAATGTACACAAAAGGAACTGTCAACACACAATTCTTGCATGCCACGGTAACTGAAAAAAGAAAAATATATCAAGAAAAATATATTGAAAGACTGAATATAGTGAAGACATGACAATATTTGATGATAAATAAATATCAGTTCAATTTGATTAACAATTAATTGTTGATCGAGCAGATTAATCAGCCTCTCCTGACAACAGAAGTGTGATGAGATCATAAGACTGGAAAATAGCATTCTCCATGGAGGAAATAAAAATGTAAGAAAAAGCAGTAAAAAACCATTCACAATCACAAAGCATATGTCACCTGATTGGCAAACCCCCAGAACAGGACCGAAATCACCACACTTCCCCACAGCTCCGCCATGACATAGAAGAGGCAGAAGCTCCAAATCCTCAAAATCGCGACAGGACCAAGGAAACTCGGGCCGAGCGCCGCCAAGAGCCGATCGGCGAGCGCGGTGGGATGGATGGCGTCGCGCAGCGGATACAACACGAACGCAAAGGCCCCGAAAAAGGCTATGAAAGGCAGAATCACGGTGTAGAAAAGAGCCTCCTTCGAAAGCACGTCCGAAAGTTTGGTGTACAACAGCATGAACCCTACCGCCATCGGCAGGTTCACCCACGTCTTCAAGAAGGGGATAATCTCGGCGCTGCTCCCTTTGGCGGTCACCACCAGCACATCCTTGGTGTCCCTGAGAATGGTATAATTGAAGAGAATACAGAAGAACATAATCCCCAGCGGAACTATCTTCTTCAGCGTCGCTATCTCGACGCCCAAGAACTTGGGCTTCTTCTCCCCCTCCGCCTCGACAAGGCCAGCTCCGTCGGCCGGAATCGCGGCGCCGGCTCTAAAAACCGGAGCTTTCCTCGGTTTCCCCCAAAGCCCGGGGTAAAGGAGCGACCCCTTGGGGTCCGGGGGGGCTGCCGGCGTGGGAATCCACGGGGTTCTCGCCCCGGAGCCGAAGGCATGGAGGACGGAGGCGGGGGCCTGGGAGCGGACGGCCGGCGAGGGGAATCGGGAGGCGGCGGAGGGGAAACGACTGCGAAGGGTGTGGAGCGGGTGGAAGGGGCGAGGTTGAGGCTTGGGGGGGAGGGAGAGGAGGCCCTTTGTGGAGATGACTCCCTCCATATCTCCCGGGCAAGGATTTTGCAAGGGACGAAGCAGGTGCAGCCGAGGGGAGAAGATATGGAAAGGAGGCGATCTATATAGAGGGCCGGGGAGATGGAGACTGGGACTTCCCGGTGATCGACACACGAAACCAGGAAAGCGTTTAGGAGTTGTACGCTTTTCCTCTCAAATTGGAGGCGCAAAACGTTTCCTTGCGAGGGGATGCATCTGCAGGACCCAATAATATCGCCACCTATATTTCCAATAGTCACATTCAATCGATCCGTTCAGTTTATGAGATTTGGAACAGCAACGTGTCAAGCAAGTGAGTTAAATTTGAAATGAATTTGGATATCTAAATAATTACAGAATTTTAAGATTAAATATGTATAAAATGTATGCGAAAAAGGGACATCGCTGTTTAAGTGTAGTGAAACTGTCAAATTAATGGTTTTGGTATGGATGGATGGATGGATGGAAGGATGGATGTATGCTCGTCTCTACTTCTTTTTCTACGACTCGGTTCATCTAAAACTTTCTAATCTTACGCGTTTCGTAGCTGGTCTGTCGTGGGACCCGGGCAGATGAAGTCACGTGAGACATCTTTTTGGTGGGTCCCGGCGGTGCGTGTATCACGACGACTCGCACACTTTGGTATCGCATTTGCACGAGCATGGATCACACCTTTTGCGCATCACGATTGATGATGTGGACGATGCACGGGCGGCGGATGTGCAGTTCTATGAGCATACACTGTTGCATGTGCATAATGATTAGATTCCTTTATGCGTCCCGTGACGAGATGCACATCTGACACACGAAGAATAGTCTATGATTGTAATATGTATGCAACCAAACAAAAATGCTGATTTTTGCAACACTGGCTGTGCAAGATAAATAATAATAATAATAATAGGTGCCGTCACGTCTCAGATTCATAAAAATAAATTATTATTTTATTATTTTATATAAATTTTTATCTTTCAATTTAAATTTATATCTTTATAATATTAAATATTTTTTAACTAAAAAAATTAGATCTTTGTAATAGAATGATAAATGAGAGCATATTACTCTAAAATAAATAAAAATAATAACACATTAACAATCATTGAACATCATAAAAAATAATCTTTAATGTTCATAAAACATATAAATGAAAACAAAGAATCATATTTCAATTCATTATGAAACAATAATAATTCTTATATAATAAATAAAATAATATATCAATTACATATAAATACATCTAGATAATATATATATATATAATAATCATATAATAAAATATATATCATACGTGACATTGTACTATTCCAATAATCATATAATAGAGATATATATTGTACGGGATGAATTCTTTTTAGCAACTGATGGATAAAACATATACACTCTCAACAATTGATATATTGATATCTCGTGTCAATTCAATTAGAGGCATTTTCTCCTGACAACGAATATAGAAATTGTATAACCATCATGTTTGAGACCCGTTAATCCTTATATATATATATATATATATATATATATATATATATATATATATATATATATGTACATATATATATATGTATATATATATGTACATATATATATATATATGTATATGTGTATATATATATAAGTTACATGAGCTAGATTTTGACGAGAATGTTAAATCTTTAAGTATAGATTTTTACGAAAATGTCAAACGTTTGAATATGAGAGACTATAATACTCTTGATTAGTCCAGCAAAGAAAATAAGTGAGACTAAGATCGATGCCTATCTTTCCATCAATTTCATGTCAATTTTTGTTGGTGGTTTGAGTTCAACAAAATTAATAAGTTACTAAGTCCATCAAATCTGAATAGTAACAAATATTGTAACCCCCCTCCATGCATCATAACGGATATAATACTATGAGAGATTATTCACTCTCAATAAAACACGTGGTTACTTGTTAATAGAAGACGATAAAATGCAACAGTACAAAAATCGAAATGAAAATTATATCTTTAAAAATTTTATTATTAAAAGAATAATTTGCTAATCACTTCGTATCGTTGCAAAACAAAGGCATTGGTGATTATTTTCACCATTGATCAAAGTACCTATCAACTTCTTAGGAAGCAAATTTATTTATTTTTCCATATAGAACTAAATCAAAGTACCATTTTTTTATTTCACAAATAAATCAAATTTATTTGTGTTATTTACAGCCGATGGGGCGATGAATTTGTCAGCCTTATTGATAGAAATTTGAAGTTCTTATGTCTCATTTTCTTTTCATATTACTTATAAAATGGAGGGATTCTGACAAACCGGCATTTCTTTGGCTTGCATAGGGAAGTTTGCATTATATATATATATATATATAAAATAAACGACATCATATTATATCTTTTTGGTTATTATTGCTCATATACTATTATATAATAATATTTTTTAGATTTGTAATTAGTTTGATTGACATTAAGAGTTCATTTGGATCATTCATTGTGTTTTCAAGTATATTTTATGATTTTTTATTCTGATAACAAAAATACTATAATAAATTATTAATTTTATTTTATTAAAGTGATGTTATTTTTAAATTATTATAAATATTTATTTGAATAAGATATTAAATTATATATAGTGTATTTTGATTTTATTTAACTCGTTTATAATATTTTAAATAAACTTAATAATATTTTTATTATGAGGGTCAAAATACTATAACATGTCAAAAAATACTATAACAGATAAAAAAATATAATTAATTTTTAAGTGATAATTTAGGTATTTATTGAATTAAGGTATTATCTTAAAAAAATATAAAATAAGAATTTTCATGATGCTAAAATAAAAATAAAAATGTTGAATGGATCATGATGCGGTAAGCATCGAGAATGTTCTTCTGCCCTTTTGGCTCACCGCACGTCGACCGCCCCCACCCATGACCTAACCACGATGTTTGGTGGTGCGGTGTGGTCCCCACCCAACAACCCCGTTCGGTCGACGGAAATGGCCGACCGCTCGCCATTCGGGCACCGCATCGTTCGCAGGTACGACCCACCCTTCACCAGATGTCGCGGAATCCCCAACAATTGGATCTTGCGTTCTCCGTGCTCAGAGTTACTACCCACTTCCCGACCCACTTGTTCTCTCCCTCGCGAACGTGATCTGCTGAGACAACGGTGAGGTATGCATCACTTCGCCCGTGGGCTCCACTGGAACCATTGCGGGAGGAAGTTTTGGGGAATGAACTCAAGATATCTCTTCCGAGAAGGACCCTCACCTAAACCCCAGACTGGTTCCTGTACAGACCCAGACAAAACGTATCGTAGTGAGACCAATCTGGACACGACGCGTCACCGACGAAAGAAATTAACATGTCATCTAAGGGTAGATAAGTAATTGCGTCAGCCTATGATTACCTTGTGGCTTCCTGTGATTGGTCAAATTTTGGTGCGTGTGTTTGTCTATGGGGCCGGGATTTGGTGAAGCCCCTTTGTCTGTGAAGAAGGCAAACGGCCCATATCTTATATGTGAGAGAGAGAGAGAGCAAGCAATTCCACGAGCTTCTGAATCCAATCTACCCGACATCGCCGCCCGCCAGCGACGCCGATGGGCTCCGACGCGCCGCCTCCGTCACTCCCCCCGCCGACGAAGTACTTCTGGGGCGACGAGCCCGGGGAGGACGAGTACTACGCGTCGCAGGGCGTCCGCAACCGGCAATCCTACTTCCAGAGCCCCCACGGCCGTCTCTTTACCCAATCCTTCCACCCCATCGACCCCGCCACCGGGGCCGACCGCCCCGTCAAGGCTCTCGTCTTCATGAGCCACGGCTACGGCTCGGACACCGGCTGGCTCTTCCAGAAGATCGCCATCGCCTACGCCAACTGGGGCTACGCCGTTTACTGCGCCGACCTCCTTGGCCACGGCCGCTCCGACGGCATCCGCTGCTACCTCGGCGACATGGAGGCCGTCGCGGGCGCATCCTTGTCCTTCTTCGTCTCGGTGCGCCGGGAGTCGCCCGGCCTCCCGGCCTTCCTCTTCGGCGAGTCCATGGGCGGCGCCGCCACCCTCCTGATGTACCTCCGCTCCGACCCGGGCACCTGGACGGGACTCATCTTCTCCGCCCCACTCTTCGTCATCCCGGACGACATGAAGCCGTCCCGCCTCCACCTCTTCCTCTACGGCCTCCTCTTCGGGCTGGCCGACACCTGGGCGGCCATGCCGGACAACAAGATGGTGGGCAAGGCCATCAAGGACCCGGACCGACTCCGGGTCATCGCCTCCAACCCGCGGCGCTACACGGGGCGCCCCCGGGTGGGCACCATGAGGGAGCTCGCCCGCCTCTGCGACTACTTCAAGACCCAATTCCGCGGGGTCACGGCGCCCTTCCTGACGGTGCACGGCACCGAAGACGGGGTCACCTCGCCGGAGGGGTCGAAGACGTTCTACGAGATGGCATCGAGCGCGGACAAGAAGCTGATCATGTACGAGGGGATGTACCACTCGCTGATCCAGGGGGAGCCGGAGGAGAACAGCAGCCGGGTCCTGGCGGACATGAGGGCATGGATCGACGAGCGCGTCGAGCGGTACGCAGGCGCGGCGATGAATTGAGACGAAGGACTCCGGTGACCACCGCCGACAGGTGAACGCCAATAACGATAAGAGTACACAATTATTGTACCTGTGGTTGGGTTCGGTCTATTTGTTTTACGAATAGTTATTCTTCACTTGATATTAAGTTGATAATTGATGTGGTTAGTGCTTGCGGAATCGTTTGACCAAAACACTAAATCCACTCCAATGTGGTTGTCTTAGTCAAATCACCCTCCATAAAAATTCAACGGTGGATTCAATTCCATTATTTGGATTGTGAAATGTCATTTCTTAGATCCCACAGCTCTCTCATTTTCTCTATATATTTCCAAGCTTTTAACTCCTCTCTCTCTCTCTCTCTCTCTCTCTTTTCTTTAAGGATTATATTCTAATGAGTTAAATCGGTTGGTAAAATCTGGATTAAGATTTGTGGGGGTTGGAGGAAATGTTGCTTGAAAGAAAGGAATCTTTGGCACATGGTGCTTAGCTGGTTGTCATCCATCATAAGATACCTATATAATTTATATTTTTGAATTTACCACTGTCCAAATTGATATTATATATATATATATATATATATATATATATATATATATATATATATAAACTTGACTTATTTATCAAAATAAGATCTATCATTAAGAGGTGGGAGGTAAAAATTCTTAAGTATTTTAAATTTAGAATTATTTTTGAAAGGCTCTTATTCATAATGATAAAAGGTCAAAAATATTATCTAAATTGATGTATTATTATTTTTTGATTGACTAGACTTCGCATGTCGAAGTTTCGACATCGATGGTCGAACATATCGATTATATCAAGATTTATGTCAATTTTGATTAATAATATTTTAATTTGATTTGAGTAATTTGATGGTAATAAGATATTTTCATTCTAATTATCCTTGATTTACTAGCTAATAATTATAAGGTATTCGAATATGTTATTTTTCTATCCACACCGACGGCAAAGTAACATTCGTACACGATTTAAACGTGTAAAGTTAATTTCTATAAAAATCTTAGAGATCTACTTTTGTGGTGGCGCATAGTAGTCCAAAAGTAAACTTGGAGCTCACTTGGGTTTGGTGGCGAATCCTTATCATTATTTGGTCTCCAACAAATAAATCAATTATCCAAATGAATCCAACAAGCTTCGAGTGGTCTCCCATGATCGGGGCACTGATTTCTTGACCAGTGATAGGAGTTGAGCACGTATATATGAAGTGCCAATGTGAAGGAACAAAAAAAACCAATGTTTATTCTTCATTGAAGATTAGTTTTTCCATATTTAAACCTCAAATAATTTAATTAGTTTAAAATATTTGGCTTGAATTATTTTTTATTATAAAGAGCTATACAAAAAATATTTCAAAATTTGATAGAACTAACAACAGGTATTACAGAATATTTTTCTCAATTAACTTGTAATAAAATACTATCTTAGGTATGATAATTAATGTTAATTATTATTTACTAAAATTATTTTATCCTTGATAATTATTGACTTAGCTTTAAAAAGATCTAATTCTCGAATGAGTATCCGAGCTTATCTCTTAATCATATCAGACTTATTGAGTCAGAATTAAATTTAACTATTTTAAATATTATAATATTCACTATATTATAATTATTTTAAAATAAAATAAAAAATTAAAATTTAAATATTTATTTATAAATTAGAGAAGCATTATAAATTAGTTTTGATGATGTGCTATGGATTTCAAAGTCAAAGTTAATTTATTATTTAATTTTCATTACACATAGACAAAAGTGTTTTAAACCAAAAAAAAAAAAAGTGTACCTAATTTCTTACATTTTTGTTTTGAAATAAAGGCCTTTTTCTCTATAAAAAAAAAACATAGTGGAGGATAAAATTTTCATTTCTTTCAATCAGATTGATCGATCCGATCCATAACTACGCACATATTTGTGCATCGACTCTGATAACCTCCTCTAATTATGCATCTACTTATTATCAATGATATTATTTAATTAGGTGAATCAGTTGGTCACAAGTTTTATCTTCTTTGTAAAGTTATCTGCAAGTCTGGAAAGAAGTTGGTAGGAGGTAGGAAGTGGTCGCTAAGCACATCAACTTTATTTTAGGTGGAAACGAGGATAGAAGCGGATATGATATGACATATTTTAACATCATCTATGTGGTAACAGTTGGCGATTACTACACTGCCAACAAAAAAGCTCGAGATATGACGTTATACCTTAAACTCGAACGAGACGACCAATTGCCCTCGTATTGTTCAATGTTATACAAGTCGACGTCGTATACTACATAGTCGTTTTGGAAAACTTGGAACGACGCCATGTGGCGCGGGTCCATACAGGTCAGTTGGCACTCGACCTAAGGTACAAGCCAATCGTCAAACGAACCATGTACGACCAACCCTCGTTCATAGGTATAAAAGTTAATCTTCTAACCAACGTCAAGGGGAGAGACATCGAGCACTCAACTCTTCCCCAACTCCAATCGATACTAACTTAAGTTTCGAATGGGTCGAATCGAGAAATCTCCTTTCTAACTTCGGCCTATGTGTAGTAACTTGACGACGAAGAAATAAACAACTCTCTAAGAGAAGAAGACCACCCACGTGAGCCGAGGCTCGAACGTAACCTGACCCGACGTCTACTTTAAGTATCTAAGTGTTCAAATGGATGACCTTGCATATCCGGGATCGAACCAAGTCATGCTGACACCTCGACCACGAAACAAAGGTTCCCCAACATTATAGGATATGAATAATTCCAAATTTCATTAAAGAATATCTTAATTTATTTTATTCAATTTAATACTTTTATATAGTCAGAAAAAAGAAAGAAAGCAAAATCCCCTAAATTTCCTTCATTTTCAATGAAGAATATCTTAATTCAATATATTCAGTTTGATAGGGCTCAAGTCAATGTTGAGATGAGCACAACTTGTCTTACACATTTAATTACTCATATTCTTTAGTGGCTTCCATGACCTTGAGATTTTTTATTTTTATTTTTTTTCATGCCATCTATTGATTCGATACTGATCTTCATCTAAAAGTCAATCAAAATGGACACAAAATCATACCCAATCATCGTCCCATAAATAATTTTTAATATATTAATGAAAGGTATATAAAGTGTTTTTTAAGGACAAGTGTTTATATACTAATTATTTATTATCTTCTAGGAATCATGGAATGAGCTTTCGACCTCTTAATTTAAGGAAACCAAGTCAATATACTGAAAGCGTGATCTGTTACATGGTAGCGTGTAGGGATGTAGTGCAATATGAATCACACGTAGGTGATCAACTACGTGTTGAATTGCAAATGGAGTCCACTTGGGATAAGTCAATTGCATCCATCCTTAATCAACCAACTCCTTGAGCACATCATCTAGAAGCATCCAAGTGTCTTGTGATGCCAAAAGAAGCCATCACTTTGATCATCTTGTCCTTTTTCTTTTCTTCCTTCGCAAGAAAGATGTTGGAATAGCCGTCTTATTTCTCCTCCAACGACTTGGAACTACTCACATCACTCGTACTCTAAGAAGGATTACCACGTTGACTCCTCGTTCTCGCCTCCACTGATCCGAATGATTTGTTTTGGTCCCCATGACATTGATTTCAATTTAATTCATCTCTCATTCGGGGAATAGTTCGTTGACTGTTCCTAATTTGGAAGACGAAGACATTTACTCCTTTGATTTGAGAGTATTATGTATGTATTCCCCTTCTCATAAAAGATTGCGTCGAATGTTTATCCGATAAAATTTATTAGTGCGTCGAATTATTGGATCAATGAGAACATATTCTTTTTAGATGATTTAATGTGTCCCCATTACCGCGAAATCTCGGGCCCCACCGACGTTGTGAGGGGGGAGGAAGCCTGTATCCTGTCTCGGATTGGTCAACCCGTAACTACTTGACTTGCTCGGTCAAAATGAGGTGGAGCGGCGGCTCTGGAAAATCCAACATATCGTACCCCCGACGACGCGGTTTTGCTTACCAACCCGTGTTGTGACTGGACAAGGAAGTGGCCCCACAGGCACGTCCAATAATACAACGGTAAATGTTGAGGGGCGTTAATCTCTAGCGAGCGCAATGGCGATGCGCACACACGTGCCGCGTGGTTTCGGGTCGGCGATTTTTTGCGACGCCGAATGGAAGCCCACCACAACACGTTTACGCTGCGAAGCTTCCTCCGTCGACGCACACGCTGACGCCCATCGATGCCATCGAGAAGAACGGCAAAGCGTCTTTTATAGCCCCTTCTTCCTCCGCCTTCTCCGCCCCGCGTTCCATACCCTGTGGCCTTTCCTCCTTCCTTCTCCCCGGACCAGCGGTCGGAGCGGAGATCGGATCGGCCTCTTCTCGCCCCATTCGCCGGCGGAGACTGCACTAGAGGTCCGTTTTCCAATATCCATCTCCTTTCTCTGTTAAATCTCTTCGCGATAGAGACACTTTACGGTTGGGTTTTGTTTGATCTTGAGCTGCTACATTGGGAATCATGTACATCCTTTAGTGGATGCGATCAGATTTATCTTGTGGATTCTTTTTCCCGAGTCATGCTCCATTTGATTTTGCGGTCATAATCCGATTTTTCCGCGATTGTTTCCTGGTGGCATCATTTTTGTTGTTCGAATTCTTTTTTTTTTTTAAGAGATCATTGTCTTTGCAATGAGAGCAAAAGAAAACATTATTTGTACTCCTTTTCGATTTATGGTCAAAATCCGACTTTTCTCACAGGTTTTTCCTGATGCCATGAATTCTTTTTGTTCAACATCTCCCCTTTTTTTTCCCTTCTTTCATAGGTACTCTTTGGATGATTTTGTTTGCAGGAAGAGCAACACAAACATGATGTTTGGAATATTATGCCTTGGTGTTGTTTGTTGTTTTGCCTTCATTTATTTCGTGTTGGACTGCAAGAACAAGGAATCGTCCTGTTTCTTCTTCTTAGTGTGATAATAAGAAATGTTCTCTTGTGCTTTCTGCAGGTGTCCGCTTTCTGCTTTCTTTCGCCAATCTCTTGATCCTCTTCTTCCTATTGATCTCAGGCCGAAAAATCCAACCTTTCTCCCCCAAATTCATTTTTCCTTTGTAGCAGATTGCTCTCGTTTCGATCTCGAAAATGGCCGAGACTGAACAAAGAGCGAATGCCGCTCTGCTGCAATCATCATCCTCCCGGCTCCCTGATTTCAAGCAATCCGTCAAGCTCAAATATGTCAAGCTTGGTTATCACTACCTCATCACCCATGGGATGTATCTGTTCTTCTCGCCCCTCATTGCCGTCCTCTTGGCGCAGCTTTCCACCTTCTCCATCAAGGACCTCCATGACCTCTGGGACCATCTCCGTTTCAACCTCATCTCTGCGGTACTCTGCTCCACGCTTCTTGTCTTCCTCTCCACCGTCTACTTCCTCACGCGCCGCAGGCCAGTTTATCTGGTCAACTTCGCATGCTATAAGCCCGAGGATCCCCGGAAATGTACTAGACAAATCTTCATGGACCGGTCTACATTAACGGGGTCGTTCACGGAAGAGAACCTCGCATTCCAGCGTAAGATCCTTGAAAGGTCTGGTCTTGGTGAATCCACCTACCTCCCCGAGGCGGTCCTCAATGTTCCTCCGAATCCCTGCATGGCTGAGGCCAGGAAGGAAGCCAGAACTGTTATGTTTGGAGCCATCGATGAGCTTTTGACAAAGACTAATGTGAAACCCAAGGACATCGGTATCTTGATTGTGAATTGTAGCTTGTTCAACCCGACGCCTTCTCTCTCTGCCATGGTTGTTAACCATTACAAGCTTCGAGGAAACATTGTCAGCTATAATCTGGGTGGAATGGGGTGCAGTGCAGGTCTTCTCTCGATTGATCTTGCCAAGGATCTTCTTCAGGTCTATCCCAATTCCTATGCCTTGGTCGTCAGCATGGAGAACATCACCTTGAACTGGTACTTTGGCAACAACCGCTCCATGCTTGTCTCCAACTGCTTGTTCCGTATGGGTGGTGCTGCAATCCTTCTATCCAACAAGAGATCTGATCGCAGGCGCTCAAAGTACCAGCTCGTGCACACTGTTCGCACTCATAAAGGTGCTGATGATAAGTGCTTCAGCTGTGTCACCCAAGAAGAGGATGCGAACGGCAAGATCGGTGTCTCTCTTTCTAAAGATCTCATGGCAGTCGCCGGCGATGCCCTGAAGACCAACATTACTACGCTTGGCCCACTGGTGTTGCCCATGTCCGAACAACTCATCTTTTTGGCTACATTGGTAGCGAAGAAAGTCTTCAAAATGAAGATCAGGCCTTACATTCCCGACTTCAAGTTGGCCTTTGAGCATTTCTGCATTCATGCCGGAGGAAGGGCAGTGTTGGATGAAATAGAGAAGAACCTGCAACTCTCCGATTGGCATATGGAGCCGTCGAGGATGACACTCTATAGGTTTGGAAACACTTCGAGCAGCTCTCTCTGGTATGAATTGGCATATTCAGAAGGCAAAGGAAGGATTAAGAAGAAGGACAGAATTTGGCAAATAGCATTCGGGTCAGGGTTCAAGTGCAACAGTGCTGTCTGGAAGGCCCTGAAATCCATCAATCCTGCAAATGAGAAGAACCCATGGATGGATGAAATTAACAACTTCCCAGTTGCGGTTCCGAAGGTGTCAGCACTTTGAGCATATTTGCTGGTTAGAAAGTGATATCACATGCAGAATTAGAATCTGCACAGGTGAAACATTCGTCATGATTTGTTTTAATTGTTTTGGTGTTAGAAGGTGCATTTTTCATGCGGATAATGAATTTGATTGCTAGATTTAAAGATAAACCATGCACTCAACTGTAAGTAGACTAGGAGGGTCAAGTAGCACTATATTTCCTATTTTTGTTGTTAATGCAGACATTGGGCCTCGATTCTTGTCATAATCATTTTCTTTTGCAGTATCATTGCCTTATATATGAATCTTCTATTGATTAGTGTCATTTCATTGTATTATCCACTATTTTAATGAATGTCAAGATCTCTTGATGCATCCTCTATACCTTGTTAAAATGTCAGCCATCAATTATGTGGCACTGTTAGAAAATACTATGGGTTTCTGGAAATTATCTGGATAATCTCTGTCAACATAATCTACATTGTTTCTGTGAGATGCTTGCATAGCCCCTCTTCCCCTGATGGGAAGTGAAAGCAAACACCAATACCTCCAACCTTAGTGAGGTAATCCTGCCTAACGGGACAGTGTAGAGCCAAGGGGGATTACTCATCAAAGTTGTCGATTGCTTCGCGGTTGTTGCATTATATACTGAAATGACAGTCAAAATAAGCTACTGATGACAAAAGGCTTGAAGGTGATCATGCTCAGCAAAACCTGAATTTGTTGGATCTCGTAATCTCTGGCACAGCATATTCATATAGAGCATATGGCAAGGGCTGCAACACAGCCGAATCTCTTTGTTGAGCTGCTGACCAAGAGAAAGAAAAAAACATTACATGTTTGGTGATTTCCTTAACCTGGTTAAAGGTTAACTGACCTTCCTAAGGTTCAATTTACTCAAATAGTTTTGTAAGTTTAGTGTGAGGACACACCATACTTTCTGTAAAATACTGAATATCTTGGTGTGGTTGTATAAGTGCTCAATATCACTATTTTCTTGGCACTTTTAAGACTATCTATTATTAGGCTGTCTATGGCCTAAATTTTCTGTATGATCTTTTGAGTCTGTATTCTCAGGCAGGATGGGTTTTGAAATATAAGTATGCACAGTGAATCTTTTCTAATCAATTTTATTGTTTTGAGTTCAAATAGAAGTTTTCTAGAATTATGAATTGGATTTACCCCATTTATCCACCTCATAACTTCGTTAAAAGATTTTCTGAAATCTCCATATCTCAATTAGATTCTCTTAAAATCCAACTACAATTAACAGGATTCAAGATCCGTTAACCTTATCGGATCGGGTGTGGGTTCAAGATTTGCGCGTGTAAAATAGTCCGAATCCGGCCCGGTCTGATCTCGTTCCCGGTTCCAGAACCGAACCAAAATCCGAATCAAACGCAGGATCGCCGCCGGCCTTACGCCTCCGGCACGCTACCGAGGAAGGAAGATGCGTGTCCGGGCGAGAGCACATCACACCATCGGATAAAACAAATAGAAGCGCCCGCGCAAAACTTGCGTCGAACAGAAGGAAAACGCCCGGATACAAACACTCGATTCGCAATGGAGGAAGCGTCCTGTCGACAAGCACGGGCCACCAAAATATCGGCCGCTACCATCGCTTTCCGTGGAAGAAGAAAAGGGTTAAAGCGTTCCAACACGGAACCTGTTGCGGTGCCGTAGCTTCTCAAATTACCATGAACGGCCATGAAGCTTCTGATGTAAGCAAGCTGTGTTCTTTAATCGAGCCAAATGTCATTCACCGCTGCCGGAGCCCCGTGATTCGATGACATCGGTGATAGGGGACGCTCGGTGGGGTCACCGTGTCTCCGGTGAGAAAGTGGTGGGAAAACATGCTCACGTTGCCGATGCCCACCAGCGTGGGTATAAGTGTCTTTTCGATGACCCACCGGAATGGAGCGAAGAAAAAGGACTAATAAAGACAAAAGAAAAAGAGCAAAACCAGCGGACGGACAAAAAGAGAGGGGGAAAAAGGTTGAAATGGTCCGATCGACGCCACGTGTATTCCGCGGCATCCCCTTCCCCGCCCGCCCTTATCCACTCGTTTCCTTTGCTCCCTTAAAGCGCACGCACCCCTTTCGTTTGTCCTCTCCGTTCACGGAAACCCTCGAACAGAAGAAGAAGACGACGAGAGAGCCGAGAGAAATGGCTTCCGGTTTAGTCCTCACCTCGATCCGGCCGGCCGTGATCCGGGCGAGCGCGGCCGACGGCCGCGGGAGGCGGAAGGGCCCGGCGAAGTCCGTTGCCGGCGGTGGGGGGGGCAACAACTGGTGGGTCCCGCTTTTCGGCTGGTCGGCGGAGCCGGACTACATCGACGGCGCCGGAGCGGGAGCAGGGCCCGCGGAGGATTCCCCCAAGAAAGGGGCGACGGCGTCGGCGGGGGAAGAGGAGAGGAGGCGGCCGGCGGGGCGAAGGTTCGCGGCGTTCACGGAGGAGAAGGCAAGGGAGCTGCGGATGCGGAGCATGGAGACGGAGGCCTTCCACGACGTGATGTACCACTCCGCCATCGCCTCCCGCCTCGCCTCCGACCTCCCCCGACGTCCCCTCTCTGCCGACAACTGAGGCACCCGGTGTTCTCGATCGGATGCCCTCTCGACCGATCCCATCCGTCGACTCTGATCACGAAGACTCGTTCTATTTTTCTGCGTCCGGTCTTCACTACCTCTAATAATTTCCCTTTTTTTCTAGCGTTGTGTATATGGATTTAAGCCGCGCTGTCATGAAAGGAATTATAGTACTTCCTTTTGGGTTTATTTTACGTCGCCAAAATTTGATCTCCATGCTTTGAGAGTCATCTATCCGATTAAGATCTTACCATCAGATCTTTTATGCCCTTTAATGATTATTTCGTTGTTTTTCGTACGCTGTATTTTGTGTTGCTGTTTTATGTATCGTCATAAATTCTAATATCATACTCTTGATATATTATTCCACAATGAACTTTATAACCTTTATATCAGGGAAAGCCTTTGATGATGCATGCACTCACTGAAAAGAAGTCATGACTCATTTCAGGAAGTAATGACTAGGTTTACTAGGGTAAATTTTTATTGATAGTAAGTATATATAAATTTATATGCGCAAGAGAAATTATAAAATATAATATGTATTTAATTTTTTAATAAACAATAATACAAAATATTCATCTAAATTATTATGAAGCAATAGAGATTATAAAATATAATAATTATATATTTTTAAATTAAAAATATAATAATAATAATATATTTTTTAAATTAATTAATTAATAATATTTATTAAAATTATTTCATAATTATCATTATTGATATTGATAATACATAATAATATATTATCATAATTTTTATGGTGCTCTTACAAATCAAGCTTGAATCGAAGTAGAAGGAATTGTTTATAAAACAAAAAAAAATTGATAAAAATATCTACAAGTTAATAAGAAGTTGAGAGTCACCATTTTGAACATTGTCATGAATAAAGTAAAAATCGATAGCTATATGATTTATTTGAAAGTAAAATACAGGATTAGTATATAGATATATTACCGTGATATTATCATAATATATATTTATATATATTTATAGAAGTAACCGTTCGATATTCAACCTATATAGAAGCTCTTGCAACATAGTATTATTACTTATAACTTCTAAGAGATTGGATTGTGATTACAGAATATGATATAAGCACTAATAGAAGTCCTATCATATTTATTATCTACCCATTTGATATCAAAAAATGCATGAAGCAATCGAGGAGAGTCCCTTTGAAGAAATAAGCCAATCAATAGTACCCTTTTAAGTATTGGAGAAAGCATTAAACAATTGTCCAATGGTTGGAAGTAAACTTATTTGTAAAATACTATAGACTTCCAATAACTTGACAATACTCAGTGGTGTTATTGAGATTAGCACTATCATATAAGATAAGGGGAATACTTATAGAGATTGACGTAGCAATAGTATTTATCATAAATATAATTTTATTATAAAAGTAATAAACCATTTGTCATGTGGATGACTTGAACACCAAGAAAATAATTAAGAGATCCAAGATCTTTAATAAAAATAATAATTATTACTGATTTTATTACTAATAATAATTACATCATCCAAGTAAATTAGTAAAAACATAATTACGATTGAAAGTGAATAATGTATTTCTTTATAATCATATTTTCAAAGATATATTTATGATGTAACCTCCTTGATCATAATCTTTTTCAACATGTATGTAAGTTGCACAAGACTTTTTATGGTCTCAAACAAGCCCTTTGTGTCTAGTATCATTCAACCATGCTCCATGAAGGAAGGATGAGGTACAAAACAACAATAGCAAAATAGAGGATCAAAGAAAAAAAATATGTTGAAGCAACTATTGTTATGATACAATGAAAGAAATGATTAGCTTGAATGTTTATTGATAGTATGTATGAATTTATATACATAAATAAAGATTACAAAATATGATAATTATATATTTTTTTAAATCAATAATAAATATAAAATATTTATCTAAATTATTTTATAATATAAGAGCTCACATTAACATAATGATCTTCATCATTAATAGAATCATAATAATATGTTATCATAATTTTTTTTTATAATTTAAAATTATTATAATATTTTTATCAAAATATTAAGAGAATCATGATAATCTTATTATGATTTATTTTTCTTAATAATATTCTTTCTAATACTGGCTCTATATTATATGTTGTGCTAGATTTAGTATAAAGTGATAATAGAGGTATACATTCAAACAGTAAAATGAGATTGGATATAATACAAGATGTGCTACTCGTACAATCACCACCATAAAGACAAAGTAAAGTGACTTTGTACGCGACATTACTATCATCTTATCTGTCCTATTATACATATATACTGACTTACTCTTATCTATCCTATTATACTTTTATCTATCCTTATTCTTATCTATCATATTATACTTATATCTATCCTTATTCTTATCTATCTTATTATACTTATATCTATCCTTATTCTTATTTACTCAGTTCTCATGAAAGCATAAGAATATGTAATATGTTATATTAAAATATAAAAATAACTTTTATGTAAAGATTAAAATCAAATAATTAGATCTAGTTTAACGATGCATACCTTTTGATGTCATATGTTCAGAGATTTCTGCTTAATCTGTAAGGCATCGTCTTTAATCCAAGATCACTATTAATCTACAAAGATGAACTAGATCCTTTCTCCTCTCTTCTTATCCTTTCACATGACCAATTAGATGAATGATTTTAGTGAGAAAATTGAGAAGAAAACTATAATCCCTCAACTATTTCATTATGAGACGAAGAAAAACTGTAATTTCTCAACTATTTCGTTGCGAGACGGAGATGTGCGTCTGTGTGTGTCCTCAGTCCCTATAGGTTATCTCCCATCAAGGTTATCTTCTAAGGAATCGTAAGTTAAATGGACTTCTATTTTATTACCTAAAATATTTCAACGAAATTTAATTAATTATATTATATATCTTATCTATTTATAAAAGTTCGTAAAAATCTAACACTACCTAAATATACTACTTCGTATACACTATTTGAATGCCTGTCCATTCATTACTGTGTCACCGTGCTCAGGTAAAGGACAGTGTCGTCAGAAAGCGAGCGGGAAAGCTCTGAAACTGTGGCGTGCCGAAGACCTACAGTATGTCCTTTTCGTCTTCTTAATGATCACCTTGTGATAGTGATTAGAAATGACCCTTCCAACAGTGACAGATCCAAAGCTACTCCCTATCTATAGTGCTACAACACAAGTAGTCCAATGACCCATCTCTTGTATTTAATGACACTTTGGGTCAAGTGGAAACCATTTCCTAAATTCTATAATAAGGTATTTGCCATCATATATCTATTTCCCTATAAAATACTTATATTTAAGATATTTCTTAATTTATATTATCATTTTATTTTTTTCTCTCCTAATTTGAAAAATATATAAATTATATTTTTAATTATTTTTTATCCACTTGTTATAGTATTTCTAGCCTAGTGTTTTGGTCACCACAATAAATTACAATAAAAATACTATATAGTATACTAATTGAGTCTA
>NW_027021184.1:20000-21851 GCF_036884655.1 Musa acuminata AAA Group | reverse complement strand
GGGCCAAAACTGGCCATTTTTGGCTGCGCGAGCGAGCGGCGAGCGGCGAACAGCGAGCGAAGCGAGAGGCAGCACCGTCCCTGCTATACGAAAGCCCCATCCAGCCCTGTGCCACCCGGGGGGTTCCAGGGTGCTGAGATGGCTGACGTTTTGCTCCGCTCTCGACGGTCACCGCGCAATGCAAGAACAGGCCAAAAACTGGCCAAAACGGCCCAAAAACGGGCCAAAACTGGCCATTTTTGGCTGCGCGAGCGGCGAGCGGCGGACAGCGAGCGAAGCGAGAGGCAGCACCGTCCCTGCTATACGAAAGCCCCATCCAGCCCTGTGCCACCCGGGGGGTTCCAGGGTGCTGAGATGGCTGACGTTTTGCTCCGCTCTCGACGGTCACCGCGCAATGCAAGAACAGGCCAAAAACTGGCCAAAACGGCCCAAAAACGGGCCAAAACTGGCCATTTTTGGCTGCGCGAGCGAGCGGCGAGCGGCGGACAGCGAGCGAAGCGAGAGGCAGCACCGTCCCTGCTATACGAAAGCCCCATCCAGCCCTGTGCCACCCGGGGGGTTCCAGGGTGCTGAGATGGCTGACGTTTTGCTCCGCTCTCGACGGTCACCGCGCAATGCAAGAACAGGCCAAAAACTGGCCAAAACGGCCCAAAAACGGGCCAAAACTGGCCATTTTTGGCTGCACGAGCGAGCGGCGAGCGGCGGACAGCGAGCGAAGCGAGAGGCAGCACCGTCCCTGCTATACGAAAGCCCCATCCAGCCCTGTGCCACCCGGGGGGTTCCAGGGTGCTGAGATGGCTGACGTTTTGCTCCGCTCTCGACGGTCACCGCGCAATGCAAGAACAGGCCAAAAACTGGCCAAAACGGCCCAAAAACGGGCCAAAACTGGCCATTTTTGGCTGCACGAGCGAGCGGCGAGCGGCGGACAGCGAGCGAAGCGAGAGGCAGCACCGTCCCTGCTATACGAAAGCCCCATCCAGCCCTGTGCCACCCGGGGGGTTCCAGGGTGCTGAGATGGCTGACGTTTTGCTCCGCTCTCGACGGTCACCGCGCAATGCAAGAACAGGCCAAAAACTGGCCAAAACGGCCCAAAAACGGGCCAAAACTGGCCATTTTTGGCTGCACGAGCGAGCGGCGAGCGGCGGACAGCGAGCGAAGCGAGAGGCAGCACCGTCCCTGCTATACGAAAGCCCCATCCAGCCCTGTGCCACCCGGGGGGTTCCAGGGTGCTGAGATGGCTGACGTTTTGCTCCGCTCTCGACGGTCACCGCGCAATGCAAGAACAGGCCAAAAACTGGCCAAAACGGCCCAAAAACGGGCCAAAACTGGCCATTTTTGGCTGCACGAGCGAGCGGCGAGCGGCGGACAGCGAGCGAAGCGAGAGGCAGCACCGTCCCTGCTATACGAAAGCCCCATCCAGCCCTGTGCCACCCGGGGGGTTCCAGGGTGCTGAGATGGCTGACGTTTTGCTCCGCTCTCGACGGTCACCGCGCAATGCAAGAACAGGCCAAAAACTGGCCAAAACGGCCCAAAAACGGGCCAAAACTGGCCATTTTTGGCTGCGCGAGCGAGCGGCGAGCGGCGGACAGCGAGCGAAGCGAGAGGCAGCACCGTCCCTGCTATATACGAAAGCCCCATCCAGCCCTGTGCCACCCGGGGGGTTCCAGGGTGCTGAGATGGCTGACGTTTTGCTCCGCTCACGACGGTCACCGCACCACGCAAGAACGGACCATAAACAGGCCAAAACAGCCCAAAAACGGGCCAAAACTGGTCATTTTTGGCTGCGCGAGCGAGCGGCGAGCGGCGAACAGCGAGCGAAGCGTGAGGCAGCACCGTCCCTGCTATACGAAA
>NW_027021183.1:0-20734 GCF_036884655.1 Musa acuminata AAA Group | reverse complement strand
GATTATATTGGCTTTGTTTAATTCTGGATTAATTATATAAGTCAAGAAAAAAAAATTAATTTTGTTTAATTTCATAATATGTTTTTGTGTAGATAACAAATGAGTTGCTTACATAACTCTCCGATGCAGGACGAGTAAGGAAGTGGAAAATGACAGGAGGAAGAAGAAGAGAGGAACACAAATGGAGCCGCAGCTGTGTGGGGAAGCGGTGGTACAACAGACCGATGTACCTCACGTCCCTTCCCCGTTTAATAATCTCCATTAAATCGACCTGAGATCTTCATTTTCACCAAGTGCTTTTCCAGCTGCTCCGTCAGCGTCGGATGACAGCAGTCGAACTGTAAATTTTTGAGGGACGTCGGCAAGCCCATCTCCGGCAGCGACTGTATCTGTGGACAATAATATACATGCAAATCTTGTAGGGAGGGAAGCGCGTGCAACTCTGTCGGCAGCGATCGTAGATTCTTGCAACTGAAGAATTCTAGTAATTTCAGATCCGTGAAGCTTCGCAACAACTCCTGCTCCTCCCCGTCGAACATCACGGCTTGAGGAGAGGACGATATTGTGAGGTTTCGGATGGACGGAAGTGTATTTCTTAAAGGCGATAGTTTGAGCAGGGCAGTGTCGTCGATTTCCAAGTCAACAAGTGACAAGCCCTCCCCCTGCTCGTCCCCTGCTTCATTTACTAAAAGCTTGGGACATCCCGAGATCCTCAACCCTTGGAGCGATTTGAGAACTCCTAACCCCTCGATGGATACCAACTCAATGCAATGCATAACGGTGAGGATCTCAAGTTGTTCCAGACGAAGCAGAGCTTCCACTGGAAGAGACACTACGCAAGGACAATCGCGTATCAACAATTGAGTGAGTGAGGTGAGGTTGTGCAGGCAGCCGGGGAGCGATTTGCCGAGATTCCCACAGTCAGTCAACTCTAGTTGCTTGATTGAGGGTGGGAGGAGGGGGTCAATTATGTCCTCATCTCTCCTCGTGCTCATCAGCTTGGGGCAGCCAAGTATCGACAAGTCCTCAAGGGAGGTGAGATCTTTAAGCCTCTTCACAGGCAGCCACAGGAGTTCTCCGCATTCCGATATCTTAATGGAATTGATATGTGGTAGGTGATATGATAGCAATTCTTCCTCCGCGTCACTCGGGTTTACCGACGTCCTTCCACTTCCATTGATTCCTTCCCGTGATCCCGAGAGCTGCGCCAACCCAACCTGCCTTAACTCGAGTTCTGTAAGCGGAGGAGGAAGGAGAGGTAAAATTAGAAGCTCGGGGCACTTTCTGACTTCGAGTTTACGCAAGGAAGGGAACAACATTCTGCCCTCGATCCATGACCACTCTTCCAATGCCGGCATGTCTCTGAGCACGACCTCTTCCAACCTGAGAAAACACCGACCCTGCGGGCCAAATAATTCATGGCCTATCTTTTTTACCGATGGCATGCCCATGATGTGAAGAACCTTGAGATTGGGTAGTTGTCCAATACATGAAAGATCCTCCCACGTTCTACAGTTTTCTAGTAT
This sequence comes from Musa acuminata AAA Group, assembly GCF_036884655.1. Classification (NCBI taxonomy): domain Eukaryota; kingdom Viridiplantae; phylum Streptophyta; class Magnoliopsida; order Zingiberales; family Musaceae; genus Musa; species Musa acuminata. The sequence continues at coordinate 19,208 of NW_027021183.1, read as the reverse complement.
CACGCTTTCCAAGTTCGATAGCACTTGAGCCTTTAACCAACCAGGGGATCTGGCGCTGTGGTACCCTGTGATCCTCAAACATTTGAGAGCATGATGTGGTTGGAGACCTTCGAGTATCTCGCCCTCCTCGACCGGTGTCTCATTGTCGTCCGAACTGGAGCCGTCGTCGTCAGATGCCCATTCCAACTCCAACGCATCGATGTACTCCTTGTTGCTCAGTTTAGCCTTGGCGGCTTCTTCTCGACTCTCGACATTCTCAAGGTTTGTAATTCGAAGTGTTCCATGAAGCTGTGTCAAGCCCTTTAGCTCTGCAAGTCTGTGCCCGTGATCCTTGAGCACTCTGAATGCAGATAATTCTTGAAGAGAAGTAAGCTTCCCAACTTCGTATATCTCAGAAACTATCTCATAGCTTGCAGAAAGATGCCTCAAGTTGATCAGGTTGCTCATGCCTTTGGGCAGACGCTGTAATTGACAGTCCCACAGCAACAGTGCTTGCAGATTGTAGAGGCCAAAAAGTGCATCAGGCAACCTCTGAATGCCGGCGTTGTAAGACACGTCAAGGTACCGGAGGTGTATCAGGTCACCGATCGTCTCTGGCAACTCCGGCAAGCCACAGTTCTGCAATACCAGCACGTGGATGCTTCTCAGTCTCTTCAACATGTCACGGGGCAACAAGCAGCTCTCCACTCTAGGCCAACACAGAAACCTACTTCTGTTACAGTTGATCATGAGGGTCCGCAGTTTCTCATAACCGGAGAACTCCATCAGCTTCGTTCCGTCAGTTAATTCTGCTGATAGATGTCGAATCATACTACGGATCCTTTTGGACTTGCCATCACTTATCCTGTAACACTCTTCCACTGAAATATATTGGGCAAGATCGTGTACGAGGTCATGCATCACATAATAATCCCCGTCCGCCGATGCTTGAAAGAAAGAACGGTTGACTAACTCGCAAACGTAGCTTCTTCCTACGTCTTCCACCGTCTTATTTTCTTCCGGCGTGATGTACCCTTCTGCCATCCATATCTGGATCAACTGATCTTGGTAAAATTCGTGGGCTTTGGGGAACAGAGAACAAAAAGTGAAGCACTGCTTGAGATGCCCAGGAAGATATCGATAGCTCAGCCGTAGGACAGACAGAACGCCATTCTCATCTTGTGGCAGCTCCCATACTTCACTCTCCATAGTAGTTCTCCAGTATCCCTTGTTCGCATTCGATCGCAACAAGCTTCCTATTGTTTTTGCCGCCAGTGGTGAGCCCTTCAACTTGCCAGCGATCTTTCTTCCGATAGCCTCCAGCTCTGGATGCTCCTCGGGATTCAAAGAACCGAATGCACACTTTTTGAACAATTCCCAGTAATCGTCATCTTCTAAACCGTCGAGCAAGATTTCCTTCATCGTGCCAACGATGCTAGCGATCCTCAAATCTCGAGTGGTCACCATGACCATGCTGCCCTGCGCTCCAAACCTCAACGGCGCGCACAGTTTTTGCCACTCGTCCAGACCGTGAGTGTCAACGCTCCACACATCATCGAGGACAAGCAGAAACCTCTTGGACGCAATCTTCACCTTTAGGATCACTTGAAGAGTGTCCAGGTTCATTAGATCAGATTGTTTCTCGTTGGTGACAGATTCTATAATCTCTTTGGTGAGTCTCTTCACGTCAAAACTGTCGGATACACAGACCCAAATCTTCAACTGAAAGTGCTTCCTGACCGTGGCATCGTTGTACACGAACTGAGCCAGCGTAGTCTTCCCGATTCCTCCGATGCCGAGGAGAGGTAGAACACACAAGTTATTGATATCGGGCTCTGATTTCTCGACTGAGGTCGACAACAATTCTACTACTTTCTCCAGTTCTCTGTCTCGGCCATACACTCTGGTTTCGGTCAAGAAAGAGCTTGTTTCTCTACAAGGCAACTTCATGTTTGATCGTCTCCCTGGATCATGCAAATTTAAGAGTTCCATCGTGTACTTCATGTTAGCAGTAATTTCACTTAAATTCCCCTGGATCTCCCTCAGTTTAGTCCCGGCGTCATAACCAGACGTATTGAAGGCTAAAGAAAAGAGGTCACTTGCCTGTTCTCCTCCGTTCTGGATCTTCTGCTTCAGGGCTTGGCATTCGAGCTCATCTAGTAAGTCTTCCGCATCATAAGCAGCATCCTTGAGCTGCTTCATCAGTTTCCGCAGGTTGGGGTTCTTCTCATACCTCATGTCTGCAGTGTCGACCATGACACTGGTCGTGTACAGAATTGTTTGCAGCTTCCTCAGGTCGTCCTGCAGGCCCCCGCGCTTGGCAAGTTGTTGAACGGCGCTATCGCTGGCCTTGTCGAGCAAGGCCTGGATGAAGCCTTGTGCGAACCATCCTCCGATCGTCAGTGCGGTCGACATCTAAAAGGAGAGCCGATCTTTCTTCCTCGGTGCCCAAAAGACCAGCTAATGCAAGAGAGGACTTTTCTTCTTTCACCGGCGACAGCGGCCACACGGTGCGCCAAAGCATTCTCTATTGGTAGCTGCTTCCAATTGAAGAAAACCAACGTTTTGTATTGGCAGAGACCTCTCTTTTGTCTGAACCAAACACGATCGGTCCCATTATTCAGTGGTCACCGAGTACCGGTAGCTTCAATTATCGATTGGCAAAGGATTCTCTTTGACACGTCTTCTCCGATGATTAGATTTTTAGGAGAGATAAAATAAATGTTTTTAGAAAGGATACATAGGAAGAATACATTCACTACTTTAAGCATAATGGATAGCTGTGAATGTATAATAAATGATATTATAAAAATTGAAAAAGTAAATTTTATAATAGCTATGCCATGATATTTATTTTCCTTTCTATCCTGCTAAGGAGGGAGGGGCTAAACAAATTCTAAAACAGCTAATAATTTCAATATCCATGAGAAAACAATTCAAAGGCCATATTAGATTATGTATAAAAGTAGACTTGAAATTAATAGGGGTATATGAGAATAACTAGAAATATATATATATATTTTTTCTAAAACTTTAAGAAAAAGCCTCCAAATCTAATTGTATTTACCATAAATTCTAAGGATCAATGTGACCTATGGTGACTTAAATAAAAATAATATTACTAAAATATGTTTAGCATATAAAAGCAATTTTAATTAAGTAGATTTCATCAATACCCAAACCATCAATAATTTTCGGTACTGAAACCACCTCCTGAGATAATAAATGGAGACTACAAAAAGTGAATTACTTTGTCACAGAAAAAACTATCTAATAATAGGATTAATGCTTTGTCGAAGAATAGTCGATCAATAACAGCTCAAGTTTTGAACTAATTAAAATTAATGATCTATGTATGTATGAGCAAGACTTGGACACGCGGTTTGTGGGCCCCAACAACGTCATTTCCTGTCGATTGGTCAGCCTTTGCACGCTCGACGGACAAGTCCGATTCTGTGTGATCTTAACCCTCCCAACACTCAAAAAAATATATAATTAGCACAACAAACATTATCATCCCATACTTACAGCGTCGGTAAACATCAAAGTGATGATCTTTGAATAGAGTAAGATTCGGGCTTCACTCATGCCGATAAAAATATTTTGGATTAAGTGGTACATAATATATGATACATAATTGAGTGTTTACAGTCAAACTGTGCATAATAATTTGATTTGAATCCTCGAGTTAATTACTTACTGTACCCAATGGATCGTAACTGCCAGAATCCACGACCATATCCGACGCGCCACCTACCGCCGTCACAAAAACCCCGCAAAGACCCTAACCCGCTCTTCTTTTCCTCTTCATTGCGCTTGCCCATGGCGGTTCTCAGAACCCTAATAAGATCTCTCCGCGCCCCTGCTCCTCCCCTTCCCCTGGCCGCCTTCTCCTGTTCTCCTCTGTCTCCAGCTCTCGCCTCCTCTCCGAACCCCTTCTCCTTCGTCCTCCGGCTCACTTCTGTGCCCCCTCCGCTCTTCTGGCCGCCCTCCCGATGGGTGCCCTTCTCGGGACCCCTCTTCCTCTCCTCGCCCCCGTGGATGCTGTCGCAGTCGGCGACTCCCTTGTACCTGCGAGGAAAAGACGCGATCTTCCCCAAGGATCTGCTCCAAGTTCGGAGCTTTCCGATTCCGTTAGGGCTAAGGTCGCTGGGAGAGGTCGGAAGGGGGTTTGGGGACGTCATTAACTGGAGGGAGAAGGGGAGTGTTGGAGGAGAGGTGAGCGAGGTTGTCATTCATGACAAGTTACTGAATCTGCCGAATTTGATCTCGATCAGCAGGATGGTGTCCGGTCCTCTGATTGGATGGTACGTTTTTCGTCTGTAAAATTTGTTCATTATAGTTAGTAACACAGATGCAAAAGAAATCGCTCGGAATTGTTTGATCTTGTGCCTGGAAAGAGGGTTGTGATTTAGATAGTCTTCTCTCAAGTGCGAAATCGAGCGAAATAACCTTTTTCATCAACACGAAACGACACCTTTGTTTAGCACCCCGGTCTATTGCCCATTTTCTTCTTCTTCCAAGAAGGGTTATCAAGAAGACCTTGGTGACCTAGTAAACCTGGATTTTCAGGTTCAGTTCCTGATACCAGAATCATCAAGTAATTGGGTCATGTATGAAATTTCAATCGAGTTTGCTTATGAGATTGAGGTTTGGATGTCATCAGAGCTGTGTACCATCCCCCAGTAATTGATTACATAAGTATGCAATACGTTGATTTTTATCTTGTGTGTTAAAAATATGATATCATAATTATTTATGTTTGACTGATATGCAGTATATTGAATAAATTGATAATGTGGCTGCTGTTCTTTGTCTTGAACGAAAGAGCATACCTTCTCGGTGAGAGGTGTTAGAGTTTCAATACTCATCCTATGCAGGCTGCCATTAAGATAGGTGTGAGGGTCTAATTCAAACTTTGCAGTACGGTGACAACTTAAAAATGATTTGACTTGGATATAGGATATAGCCATAGTGCCAAGGTCAGTGGATAACTGCAAAATGTGCACTTGCATGTGCGTTCTATAACCTTCTCTATGTGAAATTAATCTGCTCCAATTCATTTGAAGGTGCAGGATGCACGTGTATGGTAAATACTCTAATTCAGTTGGTCAATTGAATTGGTCATGTTAGTTAATTTGCTTTAATTTAAATTCTACGTACAGCACTGGTGCTCCCGTTTGCATTTTCATTAAGAAAAGGAAGTTGCTTCTTTCATATCAAAAGATGGCCTGTATAGTGAAGTCGGAAATTGCAAAACAGCCCTGCTCAGTATTAAATTGGCTGCTCAGGGTTTTGGCTAATGAGTACACTAGCTAAGGATTGTTACTTTTAGCTAGAAAAATTTGTTCGTTCTCATGATTGTTGTTATTTATGCTTTTGCATTATTCTACCTTCTATTTATCTTACGTTGGACATCCATGTTTTTGTATTAACTTTCCACATCGTATGCTTCCTGACTCCCACTGTATTTATGTATGTATATTAGATCAATTTACCGATTCACATTCATGCCTTTACCAATGCCACTTTGAACATGATATGAATCTTGATACTATGCAATACATTGACAAATCAATGCATGATCATATTGCCTTCACAATTTTAACAAAGTACTTGATGTAGGATGATTTTACATGATATGTATCTTCCGGCTTTTGGTGCATTGGTTGTCTCTGGAGCGACTGATTGGGTGGGTCATAAACTCCATGTTTACTATTGCCAACTTATTGTACACTCAACTTCCAGTTCTTAGTCATTACTCTTATTTTGTCTCTTTTTTCCTTTTAGTTGGATGGGTTCCTTGCAAGAAAGATGGGTATTAATTCAGTGTTTGGGTCCTATCTTGATCCACTTGCTGACAAGGTTAAACTTTCTTGGATGAGGATTGTACTTATGAACCCAGTATCCTTTGTTAAGTGCTTATCAAAACCACAAAAATCCATTTCTGATTAAGCTTGTTGCCTTATCTATGATCTAGATTGATGCTCGTAAATCGTGAGCAATCATCAAAACCTTACTACTGGATCTTCTTGCAATTTACTGAGGAACATTATGTTTAAATTTTCCCTTTTTTTGTTCCATTGCTCATTCAGTGAAATTGTTCAAATTATGGCCAAACTTATACCTCTTTATCTAACAATTGTATATACATATACATCACAGCTGATGTTACCAGTGAAGAGCCAAGATTAATTGGCAATTAGAGAGGTTTTCCTTTTAAAGCATGTTTTTCCTTTTTATTTTTGATTTTAGATCGGGACACTAGTTTTAGTTTCCAAGAACCGTATTTGGAAAAAGCAACATGGGAAACCACCTGACTTTCTTTGTGGCTTCTGAAGCTGTGCTTGTTGGCTTGGTGGTTCTAAGAGATGTTGCTCTCGTCAGTGGTGCAGTTTATAAAAGAGCTTCTAGCCTGGGTTGGGAGGTAACATGTGCACAGGCTATAATAGAGGTTTCATTCTGATTAACTTACTAATGAATTCTTTGACAATTTCTGTTTTAGTGGAAGAGTTGGTCTGAATTTATCAATCTTGATGCGGCTCATAGGGAGAAGGTAGAACCTCTCCTCATAAGTAAGGTACGAATTTTATTCATCTAATCCAGCTTTCCTTACATGATGCTTTTTTGATGGAATATGTTCACATTGTTCTTGGGCAAGGAAATCTGTCTCAATTCTTTTAGAGTGGAAAATGCAGGTGAACACAGTGCTCCAGTTGCTTTTAGTTGCTGCTGCTCTTCTGCAACCTGACTTTGGCTCGGCAGAAACTCAGGAATATATAACCTACTTGAGGTATTGCACACCATTTGTCATTCTTGGATGCGTATAATTCTTAGCTCATACACTCCAATAAGTCAACCTGCAACAATATTTATACCTATGATATCGAATATAATCTTTCTGGCTGCTCCGTCGGATGCATTCACCATGTTAATTATTATTGTTCATCTTTTCCATCAAGAAAGAATAACCAAATGTGCTTGTGTGTTTATTTGCAGCTGGTTGGTGGCTTCAACAACAGCTGCATCGGCTGTAGCCTATGGAGCTCAACATCTTTGTAGATGATCAACTTTCTGCCCCAGAAGAATCGTGGTCAACAAGGTTTCATGATTGCATTTGGACCTGCAGCAACAGTGGTATGAAATTTCATGATTGCATTTGGACCTGCAGCGACGGTGCAATGAAAACTCCAGGAGTATGTACATGTGAGGCATGGGTTCAAATCATCGTGCACTATGAGTTCTCGTCCCAATCATCGCCTTCGACCTGTCCTGCATGTGCATTTCTGAAGGTGCAATATGATAACTCACCTGTCTGGGCTGATGCATAATGTTTTCCTTTTAGCTAATGCACAATGTTAAGGGAAGGTGAAGGAATAAAAAATTCAATCTTGTTGTAACTTGCTCCCTCTGTGCTTCAGATTGTAAAACAAAAATTTCTTGCATAAAGAGAGAGATTACCTTGTTCTCAATTCAACCTATCATTTCACATTTGATTTCTAGTGGTCTTTTTTCTTTTTTTTTTTTGTCGTAGATCCATCATTTTGTAAGCTTCGCTAGATGATCATCATGGTGCTTCAATTTTTAGCCATTTTCCAGATCACTAGAAGAATGAACTTTTGGCAAAAAGCCTGTATTGGCCTAGAAACTTTCTGTCGTTGGATCAAACGAGGGTGGAATTGGCGAACAAAGGGAACATAATTTGATTCCCTTAGAAATCAACAAAATCAGACGCTGTAATCATGCTGTGAATGTTGGGCCTTTCGATTTTGGACATGGAACTGGAGAGGTTTCCAAGAACATTTCCCTCTTGCAATCCCTCATACACAGTTCAGGATGGCGGCTTGAACGAGTCTTATCATAACACAATATATCTCGAGTGATCCCAACGCAGAAGAAGATATCAATAAAAGTCGCAAGCATATGCACCTTCTAGGAAAAAGAGGTAATGTCGTCTACGTCAGTTTGTCTGTGTTAGATGAGAGCTGACAAACCAAGAACGCGACACAAAACTAAAGAATGTTAATAGAAAAAAAAAATTAAAAAGAGTCATGATGATCTCATAGTAGTGCTTATGATGAACAGCTTTTCTTCTCATGGAAGATTCTGCCATTAGGACTTGATTAAGCTGATTGAACATGCCAACCATTCTACAATTAACCAGGACATAGGGGTTTGGGTGATGGAACTCAGAAAATGAGCAGGTGTGGCAATAATAACCTGACTACAGATATGCATACCATATGAACTAAGATTTTAGAAAAACCAATTTGCTGCTTCTACCACACACCTTAAAATTTAGACCAGAATCAAGATTTTTGTACTCGCAAGTAAATCATCAAAGCAATTTGATTAGTCTAGTTATCGTTTGCTTAGATGACTGAGTTATCTGGTTGGTGAGTTAGGAATGAGTCTTTGGATGATCAATCAAATACACAGAATCCTATGGCACATTCAAATGCCAAAGTTAACTGCAGTTATGTGCCCAACTCTTCCCATTCAATTCCAAATGGCACACTAGAAATCATATCAAACTATGCGTTTGTGTTCAGGTACCAGCCAGTCTAAATGAAATTATAATTTATGACTACAAGTTGTCATTTTAGCAATAATTGCGGGACCATACCTGCCATTATTTCCAAACAGATACGGCTGGCACCACTCTCCCCTTATCTGCTTTTGATGATTATGCAGAGGTCTTAATTTGCTTCTTTGTAGCAAATTAGTTGTCCTTGATGATGTTTGGAATGAGGTAAGAAGTGGTTGGAAGACCCTCAGGAAACCATTTTACTTTGGAAGAGAGGGTAGCAGAGTTTTAGTAACCACAAGGATTCCAAAGGTAGCAAATATGATGGGGACCAAGGCCAAAAACATAGTATTCCTAAAGGGTTTAAACGATGCAAAGTACTGGAAATTCTTCAAAAGATGTGCATTTGGTGAAGCTAACCCTAATGATCATCCCAAATTGGAGTTGATTGGCAAGCAAATAGCAAAAAAGCTTGTTGGCTCACCATTAGCAGCCAAGACAATTGGAGGTGTACTGAAGTCCAAGCTAGAGGAAGAACACTGGAGGAACATAATGGAAAGCAAATTGTGGCAAGTGGAACAACAGAAGGATGACATTTTCCCAGCTCTAAAATTAAGTTACGAGCACTTGCCTACTTCAGCCTTGAAGCAGTGTTTTGTCTACTTTTCTTTGTTTCCCAAGAACTACCACTTTGACAAAGACAGATTAGTCAGAATGTGGATGGCACAAGGTTTTCTTCAATCCAATGAATCAGGGAAGAGAATGGAAGAAGAGATAGGTCGGGACTACTTTGATGAATTACTATATAGGTCCTTCTTTCAGGACACCGAATTGATCAAACAGTCTAAAATATATGTGGTTCATGACCTGCTGCATCACCTTGCAGAATCTTTGTCTGCTCATGAACACTTTAGAGTTGAAGATGATGAACCAGCAGAAATCCCAGATCGGGTGTGGCACATGTATATTAGTTCAAGTAATCTGGCTAACATCCATGAGAATCTACACAAGCTGAAAATTTTGCGTAGCCTCGAAGTCAGTGGTAGTTTACTGGATAACCTCTACAGGTACAATCTCATAAATTTCATAGAAGAAGCATTGAAACAATTGAAATGCCTCCGGGTTATTGTTCTGGATGAACTACCTGAGAGTATTGGTCACTTGAAGCATCTCAGGTATCTGGAAGTCCCAGGCGGTCAATTATTAGGCCTGCTGAAGTCTGTCTGCAGGCTTTACCATGTACAAGGGTTGAGTCTCCAGTTTTGTGTGCCGTTGCATCAAGGCAGCCCGTTACCTACAGGAATGCACAAATTAATAAGCATGCGTTATCTAGACATAAATCAGGAGAAAGTTTCTACTATCAGCGAAATTGGTAGATTGAAATCTCTGCAAGTGCTGAAAGAGTTTCATGTAAGGAAGAAGAAAGGATATGAGCTAGGACAGTTGAGAGACATGAGGCAACTTCAAGGACAATTAAGCATTATGAATCTAGATATGGTTGGAAGTGCAACAGAGTGCATACAGGCCAGGTTAGATAACGAAGAGCACCTTAATGCATTGCTTTTGTTCTGGAGACAATTGGAGAAAAGAGACAATAACCCTGACAAGCATGAAGAGGTATTTGAAGCTCTTCAGCCACATCCCAACCTCACTGAGCTGAGAATCACAGGCTATATGGGAATCAAATCTCCAAGTTGGCTGAACCAAACCTTGTTATCCAATCTTGAACATTTGGAACTAGAGGATTGCCAGGGTTGGGAAGCCTTGCCACCACTTGGATTACTACCTTTCCTCAGAATTCTGCATCTAAAATCTCTAAAAGCTGTAAAGCATATTGGCCCTGGATTCTATGGTGACAATGTTACAACATTCCCCTCACTGGAGGAGCTTCTGTTCAGTGACATGATTGAATGGAGCCAGTGGTCAGGAATAGAGACAAGCCATCAATTATTCCCTCGCCTCTCTAGGCTACAGATCAATCGTTGCCACAAGTTAAGAGGATCACTTGTTATGCCCACTTTGCTTGAAAAACTTCATGTTGTGCTCTCAGATGATCCTACCTGGGAATCACATGAAAAGCCACAAGTTATTCTATCTGATGATATCTGGGACTCATGTGAAACCAAAGATATTTCATCAATTCTGAAACTTAGCATAGATAACATCTCACTGCTCACTGATTGCCTTCCAGCCGAGAGTCTTTCCTCAGTGTATAGACTGGATGTTATTTACTGCAGCTCCCTTGTATCTTTTACTGATGAACAAGAGAAGTGGTTCCAGAAGCTAACCTCACTCAAAGAACTAAGAATCACTGACCGCGACAATCTAACTGAACTGCCAAGTGATCTGATAAACCTTGCATCTCTGGAGACATTGCAGATTCAGAATGCCCAAAACTTGACCAGCCGTCCTGGAAAGGCCTGCCAAGCTAGCTGAAGCAATTATATGTAAAAGGATTCCATGAAAAGCTGACAGAGCAGTGCAAGAAAAGATCTGATCCTTTCTGGGACAGCATCTCTGACATTTTTAACATTACTGTTTATCAAGAACACATACTATTGGGTGCTGCATGTGCTAAATTTAGCTCTTGCAAGTTGCAAATGTAGTAGTAAACTGCATAAGCAAAATATCATTGTGGTGTCACTACAGCTTTAGTCTTTCTAAAGTACGTCCATACCCATTTGGAGCATGTCTCTTATGTAAGTAGCCGAATTATGAATAATTATATATCTTCTTGAGGAAAAAAGATGGAATTAGAAAAGGACAAAATCTAGACTCAGGTCGAGTTATATGGTTTCTGGACATAATCTAGGATACGATACTAGATACATTGAAGAATGATAAGGTCAAGTTGATGGTATTGTCAGTTGCTAATAATTATAGCAGGCTAATCAACTTGTACACTAGATCAACCAGTAAATTACTTAATGCATTGATAGTATTTTCTGTTCATTTGCTCCATCCATTGTGCACTACATTGTCTCGTTAGAGACATCCCATAAAACAATTTGCACTACTTTGCATATTTATTCTGTACAGAAAATGTTCTAATCAGCCAGGTCACCTGAGGTCCTTTCTCCTTGAATGGTGATCCAACAGAGCACCAGCCTAGGGTGCAAGCTGATTGGCTCAATTCTTACTATGACGCTCTGCACCTTTGCAGAACGAATAGAACAATAGTGATCTTTCTTCTTAAGAAAAGCACTGCAGTCTCCAGAGTTCCTTACCATTATTATTTTTATTTCCTTGTCTACATGGGTGATGCCATGTGGGGACAAAAATTGAAGATATAGAAAGCCACAATTAAGTGAACAATAAGGATATGAATGTTATAGATGCACCTTTATAAGGATTGCCATGTCGATCAGCATAAACTGGAACGTACCATGCTAGAAAAGTAGTGACACATGACAATGTCGGAGCATGCTATATGATGAGTAGTTGAGTACTATATATACATGTGGCTAGGTTAATTTTATAACTTGATCTAGCGGACATAAAGGCATGCCAACAGGCACGACACAATATAATGCCATGCAAGATAGGTGTTGACTTGCCCAATGTTATAAAACAACAAATACAAGTCTCAAAAGATAATGCATTCACTAGGAATAAGAGTCCTGCTTATATTATATTTAAGCAAACTCAGGCCTGCAGATTAAAATTCATAATGAGACCAATTTCATGTATTTTCTGCATGAGGTAGTTTTCAGATGCTGCGTTGCCACTGGCACATTGAAGAAGTCTGTAGGAAACTTGTTCATCCATCAAAAATCATAATTCTTTCCAATATTTGCATATAGCATTACCATGCAGGGAATTTAGCATTTCGGACATTGCAAAACTACAACAGTCTGCAAGATGCAGAAGCCTTTTTTATAAGTTGGTTGTTTCTACAAGCACAATATGTTATAACAAGCCTTCTGTGCAACTTTAGAAGGATTACAAGATTTGCACTTAAGAAGCATCCTATCTCTAACTTTAATCATCAAATATTCAGCATAAAAAGATTGTTTACTATCAAACAACATTTCATGCAGTTGAAGAAACTAAAAGCATTTGATTAGCTAAATGTTAGTCAGCAAAACAAGTATAGCATCTCATTTTCAGTACACTAACTACTAAAGAAAGCACAAACTAGGTGTTATTATGCTAGGTATGAACCTCAGCCAGTGATTCCAAGGCCATTACTCTTGCCTCTATTGCAGCAATTTCTTTCTTGAGTTCTTTTATCTCCATTTCATGCACTGATTCTTCAGCTTTTGGTGAAAATTTCTTTCCTTTTCTCTGTTTCAGTTTCTCTTCCTGTTCCAGAGGAAGAGTTTTTTCAGGTACCATTTTCAGTATCTGGTCAAAAAAGGATTCTCCAGAATCTCTGTAATCATTTCTTATAATTTCCTTATCATTCTTGTCTGCAGAATTTTGCTTCTTTAACATTTTAATTTGCATTTCTCCAACGTTTTCATTATCAAATTTATCAACAAATGTCTTATCTTCCTCATCCTCCGCATTTTCATTGTTCAAGTTTTTAACCTGTTGCTCTCCAGCATTTTTTCCCTCGACCTCTTTTTCCTGGGAATTTTCTTCCTTGAGGTTTATTTTTCGCACATCTTCTGTCTCAGTAACTTCAGTCAACAACACTTCATCCTCCTTGCCCTTAGTGTTTTCATGCTTTAACATCTTGAATTTCACATGAATCTTTGATTGTTTGCCTTTTGTTGAATTTTCCTCTTGTTTGGTAACTTCTGTAAGTTCTATTGAGAAATCTGATTGTGCAGGTTGAAGAGCTTCTCTGCTGTTTTTAATTAGCATCTGCTCACATGCATATTCTCCAGCAGTCCGTCTCTTGAGTTGCTTCTCCTCATCCAATCGATCAGTGGAAGATGCTTCTTTAGCTTGCTTCCTCTTGCTTTGCCATTGGGTACTTGAATTCTGTTTTATATCCTTTGGAAACTTTTGAGATAGCTTTGGCATTTTATTTGACTTTTGTTCTCGAATAGGCCGCATTTGCTTCTCTGAAGATGTTAATGAATGTTTCTGAGTTTTTATGCATTTGTTTTCCCTGCTTTCCTGATTATCATTACAAGCAAACCAGTGAGAAAGTGTGGTGTCACTATCATAACACTCTTGCATGGTCCTTTTCTTGCCGAAAGTCAAAACCTGGACTGACTTCATCTTCTTAACACCCCTTACTTTACCTGCAATTACTTTCGCACTCTTCAAAGAACTATTTGGTTGTTCCACACTACTAATCGTGCCAGTAGCACGAGGTCGAATCTTCTGCTTCCACCAAACTGAATACTGGAGAGTGACATCTGATTCAAACAGCTGGGGAGGGATATAGAACACAATATTTTTCCTGGATATGTCATAGGTCTCCCATGCTGCTTCCCAGGTCAAATTAGTCCGGACAACGGAACCAGGTACGTCCTGATCCAGCCCGAATTGCATTGCCACCCTTTGTGGAGAATACTGCTCAATGCAATCTAGCCCGACTAGCTCGCTTCTCCTCAAGAACTGGGCAAAGGATTTCAGCTCCACACCTGGGGTTTCAACGCTATGAATCCACAGCCCCTTGTCCTTGTAGAAACATGGTTTGTGCCAATTCCTCAAACCAACAGTGTAAGGACGCCACTGGAACTCATTAGGCGATTCAAGAACTGAACGCAATAATGCCAGCTTGAGTTTCTTTCCGACGTTATGCCATCTTGCTGCTCTCGGTTCACAGTCGTTGACTTCATTTAGCCCTGCAGGCCTCAAGGCCACAAAGTGCTCCCAAATCCACAGCTGAAGTAGATTGAAAGGAGCCCATATGACCAAAGATGACACCTTTTGCCTACCTCTGTCGGCTAAATAATCCTTCACCTTCCCCAAGTCTCGATAGAGGCTTGCAAGCACCGCAGGCGCAAGGGCGATCCTCGCGCCTCGTGCCAGTCTAATGGCCACAGGAAGCACGCTCTGCGTCACAGTCTTGAAAGCGTGAGCGGGGAAGACGAACCTTGACAGCCATAACGCAAGAAACGCAATGTGCTCTAACTCGTCACCTTCGCACTCCATGTAACGCATCATCCACTGATTATGATTAGGCCTTTTGCTTGGGGACCGACTGAAACTTTTGCGCTCAGCCGTCATTTGCACCTCGATCTCTTTGAGCTCCCCGTGCAAAGGGCCCCTTATGGGCTCGCCGGCCACCGGAAAGCCCCCAAGAATCATCACATCCTCCAATGTAACAGTGACCTCCGCCCAGGGGAAGATGAACGTGCTGGTATCCCCGCACCAAGACGCTGAGATCGCCAAAATTGAAGACGAGTCTCTCCTGATCCTGTAGGTAGATGCGTGTATCGCATCAAAGATTCCAACTTTCTTCCATAACACGCCATAAATGGGCCGCAGCTTGTCAACCCACTGATTCCACTTAGGCGACACGGACGCCCACCCATTGAAGACCACCATGGAATCATCGAGATGAACAAAGGAGGGCCTTTTACGCCTCGGAGGGAAAAATGGAACACCGAGGGGCCTCAAGAAGCAACCTTTTCTGTAGACGGGTTTGCGGGGGCCGGTGAAGGCCACCATTTCCACCTCCCTTTCCTCCACCAAGTGCTCCTCTTCGCCTTCCCCGTCCATTGCAGCTTGACTTCGGTGAAATGGCTCAAGGCGAGGAGAAACGAGAGGAGAGGCAGAAGAAGAAAAATGACTGATGGTTACGGGAGATGAGAAGGGAGAACGGAGGAAGGAGTCGTGTGCCGCGACGGGGCGGCCATGGGAAAGGAAGGGGCTGGAGACGGCTGCTTTATTGGAGTTGGGATCCTTTCCAAGTAGTAACAAGGAGACGTGTGTTTCACCGAGCCGTGCAATTCGGTACTAATTCATCTCGACCATCAGCAATACAAGTCGGCGCGTATCTTCTTGCAGCGCCTGTAGGACATCCGGCGTCGTCAGGAATCTCTCTCTCTCTCTCTAAGTCGGCGAGTGCCGATTCATGCAATCCTCGTGCGTGTCGACGAGGCTCCGCTGTGCAGCTAGGACAGGAGTAGCAGTCGTCATTCTCTTTTTAATGCGATAATGCCTGCGGAAATGAATTCCCTGTTTCGAAAGATACAGGGGATCTCCAACTGTTCTCCCATGCATTGAGCTCACACACGGCACATCGTCTCTGTGCAGAACCTTTCGTTGGGTCCAGCCCATACGTGGGCTTGGACAAATTGGGCCATTTGAGCCCAAATCAAAGAAATTAAAATGAGAGAGAGATAAGGATGTGAGGGGTGCAGCGTGAGAACACAGCAAGCGTGCACGTTCCTAACGGTGTTGATTATACCCACCATGTGAGACCTAAAATTTTGTTACGAAGAGATCCATCGTATATGATGAAGATATGTTATTCTTGACTCCTCTAATTATTCTAGAGAAAACCTATTATAAACATGTTATCATTATTATTGATAGTGGAAGTTTGAGATATACTACGATCCCGTGAATTTTCCCAACACCTTCAAAGGTCCCGTGAGTTTTCCCAACACCTTAAAATGCCCGACACCACGATTTAAGTTAGGATGTTTCAAGACACGGTTAGTTCGTGCTGCTAACATGCATCATCAATGCATAGAATACATTGAGCAAAGCAGGTAAACCCCTCATACATGGATTATGATAAGGTCGACTTTCTTATCTGATAAATAGGCATACAAGATCAGAAAGAAAAAATAACTGACCTTGTTATTGATCAGTTATTTTATATTTCTTAATAGATCTATACATTTCATTTTATTTCTCGTGAAGCTTATTAACTAGCAGATCTAAAACAACGGCCAAGACGGAATAAGTAGCTTCTGCCAAAACACAGCTACATGATCTTAGTCCAAGTCCTCAGTCGAGCATCAAAAATTTTACCAGCACATACATATTGGTTATGGCTTCCTCTTATCTAAACCCTAAACAGCAGTTCCCATCAAGAGGAGCCTTTATCTAACCTAATTAATCTGCTATCTAATCCCACACACACACACACACACTACACATTACACATTATGAAGAAAGAATGGGAAAAAAGGGATAAGCATCACAATTCAGCAATACTTGGTCCTGACATAGTTTGGTGGAAGGGTTGGGCATTTCTCATTCATGATGTGTGGGTATGGCTGCATGGCGTTGTAACCTGGTAATTCCATGCGGTACCTGCCCTTAATTTGACAGAAAGGGAGTTTCACAAACATCATCTTTGTTGCACCATTCCGGCAGGCGGCTTATGTTGCTCTCGAAGAAGTTGAGGGTGTATGCATCTTTCATCTCCTTAGCATCAAGAATTACATCCAACTCGAATGCACAGAATGACAATTCAGATGTATCACCTAACAGTTATCTAAGTCTTAGAAGCATAAATTAGGTGCCGTTTGTTAACACAACAAGAAAAGACAAAAATGTTGTGCCGATCGATGGAGGAAGTCTTGATGATGACAAATACACAACAAACTGTTGCTTTAAAATTTTGAGTCAAAAGACTTACGGTAAACTGGTGACTTGTATGGAGCTGGCAATTGGATGGAACAGCTCTGCCGCCTTATATATTTCAAGAATGAAGGCAACACGAGGTTGATTTTCCATCAGTGTAGAAGACCCAATCATCTAGATCAGGAATTGTCAACAACTTGTCAAAAGATGTTCCTCTCTTTTCTGCTTCAACAATAATGTCAGGCAGCTCAAGACCCTGCAACAGAGATTTTAATTAGTGCATTCTTGAAAGTAAACTTCAAGTCCAGGTTACATTCTGCAGGACTGAACTAATAGATATAACAGGTCAAATACGAGAAATGGTGATTAAGAGGGAAAAAAAATCATAGCTCACTAGATATATCTGTCAAACATAAAAAGCTGCATTCATGTATGCAAGATTTGGAGAGTATGCACAACAAGATGCAGATAATAAACCTGGGTTCCATGCAGTGATTTAAAAAGCGCTAGGTGTCAAAAGGCGCCAAGGTCCAAAAACGTCCGAGGCGCTAGGTGCTCGCCCGAGCGAAGCGAGACGCTAAAATATTAAAATATATAATATAATTAATAAATATAATTATTTAATAGTATTAAAATCAAAATAATATATCATTAATCTAATAAATACAAATACATTACTGTTACTAGTATACAGTATACTGTTAACAGTATACTTTCGAAAGAGGAGAAGGAATAGGAGTGTAAGGGAAGACCGAGGGTGCAGCGACAGTAGTAAAAGTGAGCAGCGGCAGCGAGAGCGACGAGCGGCAACGGGAGCGGGAACGGGAGCGGTGACAACGACAACGGCGAGAGGCGACAGCGGTAGCGAGCGACGGCAGCGGGAGCAGGAGCGGCGACAGCGGGAGCGGCGAGCGGCGACAGCGGCAGCGAGCAGCAGCAGCGGTAGCGTGAACACGAGCAGGGTTAGGGTTGGGCAGCGGTAGCTGATATCAATGCTTTTGTTAGTTCGATTGAACCAACTAAAGCACCGGAGACCAAACCAGACCTAAAACGCTAGTTCGGTCGCCTGGTTTAACCCAGGCACTCGCTCGAAGCGCCCGGCGCCTAGGCTCGGGTGAGCGCCCAGGCGACGCCTCTTTGAAGCGCGCTGCCTGGAAGTGAAGCGAGGCGCTCGGGCCTCGCCTCGCCTCCCCCGAGCGCCTAGGCGAGCTGATACGGGAGTGTCTAATTTGCTACAATCTGTTCATATGGACCACGTTGATAATATGATATTTTTTTCAACCAATAATATTGCCACATAATCTTCGACTCAACCTACTCAGATAAGACAGCTCATCAGCATATTCCCTGTACAAAGGAATATATTACTGGAGTTGGTTGGCAGTTGTAAAGTTGTATCATGGTGCTTTTATTCATGGCTAAGGAATATATTAATGGAGTTGGTTGGCAACTGTAAAGCACTTAATTTCGAAATTCCCTATGCATGAAGGGTTGTTTCATGCACTAGTATTTATTTTGGGGTTTAGGGCTTAGAAAGGACTTTAGAAAATGAGGATATTGGCAGAAGCTCTCTTGGAGTGCTCTTTTGAACTCTGTATCTCTTGGATGCGTCCTTGAGTGGTGAGTCTTTTGCTTTCAGTTATGTATCCTTGTTTATTATCATTAGGGTAGTGATCTTCTGTATCCCTTTTGATTTTAAACTTGGTAGTGAGCTATTTTTCGTTTTACCAAAGTTTCTTCAAGAGTTCGTTCCTTGCCTTCTGTGACATTTTCTATCTGAATAACTGTTCTATCGGTGTTCTTTCGAAATCCATTCTGTATTTTTACCCTCCCCGGTATCAGTTTGGTCAGAGCTAAAGGCTAGAGATCATGGCAAGGCGGAATGGAAAAGATGTAGTTGGTGAAGGTAGCGACCATGAAGATGATGCTGAGTCGTTGAGGCTGCAGCTACGAAAATTGCTGCGTAGCCTACAAGAAAAAAATGAAATAATCGACGAACTTCAAAGTAGACACAACCAGCATGAAAATGACGCTCGAGAGTTTACTTCTGATGATGATACACCTCCTCTTCTAAGGGAGTCGAGAAGATGTCAGAGAAGAAATGGAGTCCAAGACGAGTGGCAGAATAAATATAATCTCATATTAGATATTCCATAATTTGAAGGTAAAATAAATGTTGATGACTTTATCGATTGGCTTAATACAGTAGAAAGAATTTTCGATTTTCATAAACCATCAGAACAAAAGAAGGTCA
>NW_027021182.1:2500-13612 GCF_036884655.1 Musa acuminata AAA Group | reverse complement strand
ATCCATTGAGCCGATCGAATGTCACATCCCCGCACCACAAGATCCTTTGATGAGTTGCTTGGAACCCTCAACGATCAATTTTGCCACCGAACTACTCTAATCCTCCATGTTAGGCACGAGGCTTGTCTAGTTTGCAGTAGACGACTCCTCCATCTTCTTTCTTCGACCCTATTCCCTTGGCCCAAGTCACCTCCCTCGCCACCAACCCGTCTAGCACCTCAGTATGATCCTTCCCTTTCACTTCGACGTTTTGCACCAAGAAGCTTCTACAAGCCTAGAGAAGCCTATGCAATTCCCTGAGGAGATCCTCTTGCCCCTTGGAGGCGAACGATAAGGCCACATTTTAGATTGAGGAGATTGTTATTGTTGTCATCGTGGTTGTCATTTGTTCAAAGAGGTGGTGGAGATGCGGGGAGAGAGAGAGAAGAAATAGTACAAATGGTTTTGATGACGACCTCGTCACGGGTGAGGGGCTGCTAGAGGAGGCTATCATCATGAGAATGGTCAAATTTATCACCCTAGCGAAGATATACGAGGGAGAAGTCTCCAACGCTAAGCTCAAGGCTACTGTGATAATCGATAAGACGAAGGATAGCATTGGGGATGCGAAGAAGGAGGGTCTCCTTAATAAGAGACGACATGTTGAATTTTTGACTTTCGTATCATCCTCATATAGAGTTTTAATTTGGATAAAACTCAATGAGGACAAAGATCTTCTTGTATTAATCATTTTGTCCTTAACTTTGACATCAATTTCGCACATGATGTGTAAAGTTAAAGAAATAAATGGTGTGATTAAAAATAAAATAAATTATAATAATTTTAAAACTGTGAAGATCCAAATGTAAGTTTTAAAAATCTAAAAATGGATACTATAAGGGACGGAAAAATATATAATTAACTTGGGA
This sequence comes from Musa acuminata AAA Group, assembly GCF_036884655.1. Classification (NCBI taxonomy): domain Eukaryota; kingdom Viridiplantae; phylum Streptophyta; class Magnoliopsida; order Zingiberales; family Musaceae; genus Musa; species Musa acuminata. The sequence continues at coordinate 12,704 of NW_027021182.1, read as the reverse complement.
AATCAGGACATTAAAGAAATATCTTATGTATCTCTTGTCTCAGATAGACAACAAGGATGTGTAGTCAATTATTTCCACCCTTGTGAGATCCGTTGAAACGACACTTTTCACCTCGATTTCTCGTGTTCACGACGCACTTAAGCGAATTGGGCAGCTCAGTGTTTGGTGGGTAAAAGAATGGCCACTCATGCTTTGTCGGTAACCTGAAAGGGCGGCCCTGATAACAACGGGGACGTTATCACTGACAAAAGAAAGAAAGAAGACAACATAAAACTGCTGACATGTATCAGAGGAATGCTTTGGTAAGCAGCTTTTTTGGTGAGAAGAAGCATCTCTAAATGCTTTGATGACGAGGCAAGCACCGATTTCAAAGTGCTGTCTTTATAGGCAAAATCGTATTGTTCATTAGATTTCCGATTCTGAAGAATATTCCTTTGCACCTAGAAAAGATTCTAAATATACTAGAATCTTGTCATCAGTGTATTCCAAATATATGATGTTCTCTAGGAACTGAGATGTCTGTTTTCTTCCGTACAACTTTTCTCATGGGTTGTTTTACACCGGAGAAGTTTCCTTGGGATTACAGTACGAACAGATGAGTTGTGAGTTCATCCTTTACCATTTCTTTCTGACGACAGATTCTGATGTTTACCAGACCAGCCTCTTGGTCGAGGTTGTGGAAGATGGTGGCTTTGTATCAGCAACAGACGACATCTATTTCAGCTCCTTCGACAAGCTTTGTGCAATGCAACGTCAAGAGCCACTTCGAGGGGAAAAGGTGGCGAGTGTAGTTCGAACGACCTGAAAGAAACGTATGGGACGGAGAAAAGACAGCATAAGGTGGCGATAACTATGCCTTCTGTCCGTTGCTTCATGACGCAGCTCTTTCGAGGGCCTTTTAAAAGGCGTCTTGTCAGCAGCATCATCATCATCCATGGACGAGTTCGAAGAACTGGTAGTCCAGTCCGGTGAGCGTGAACCGGAAGCCCGTTCGGCTCCGAGGTTGGAGCTCACCGTGGAGGAGGCCATCGAAGAGCACGTGGGGTCGCTGGGCTTCGCTCAACTGGTGCACGTCTTCCTCGTCTCCCTCGCATGGATGTTCGACGCACAGAACACACTGATCACCATATTCAGCGACGCCCAACCTGCTTGGAGATGCACACCTTCTTCTTCTTCTTCGTGCTCTTCGTCGAGCTCCTCGGACGGTATGTGCGGCCTCGATCGTTGTGCCTGGGAGTGGGTCGGAGGGAACAAAACCTCTATCATAGCAGAATGGGGCCTCGTGTGCGATCGAAGGTTCAGAGCTGGGATTCCTGCATCCTTCTTCTTCCTCGGTTCACTCTTTGGTATGCCTTGTTATCAGATTACTATGGCCAAGCAATGCATAAACGCTAGATCAGGCAGGGGATCAGCTTCCTATGAACGGAGCACATAAGACTCGTTAAGCTTCATCCCTTGTGTTCAATCTATTGTTGCTGCAAGAACCATTTTTGAGAGAGAATAACACTGTAGGACTAGTCCTCTATGTTATTTACAGATAAAAGTAACAATGTTATAGCCTTTTATTGTCTATTATAATGGCTTTTGTGTAAAGGGAACAACCTCCTTTATTGATTTTTGTCACTGTTCATCAAGATCGAGCAATAGATCTCTACATCTTTTAGTGACAGCCACTCGTATGAAGATTCAGAATCGGTATAACAATAATGCATGTTAATCTTTGATGTGTATTTGAGGCTTGGAACCATGAAACATGTCCTTCTTGACATGGACTCTTGCTTGTGGCTTTGTAGGATCAGCAGTTCATGGCCGACTCGCTGACTCCTACCTCGGCCGCAAGAAGACGGTCTTCCTTTCGTGCCTCTTGACCTCCATCACTGCCTTCCTCACCTCCCTCGCCCCAAACATCTGGGTGTACGCGCTCCTGCGCTTCTCTAATGGCTTTGCTCGCTCCGGGATCGGTATCTGTTGCCTCGTCCTCGCCACCGAGACCGTGGGAAGGAAGTGGAGGGGTCAAGTCGGCCAGTACGGCTTCTTCTTCTTCACCATCGGCTTCCTATCGCTTCCGCTCATCGCTTACCCGGCGAGGACCTCATGGAGGACCATTTACAAGGTCATCTCCCTTCTACCCCTCGTTTACTCCATCTTAATTATCCCCTTCGTCTCAGAGTCTCCAAGATGGCTCGCGGTCAAAGGAAGAACCGGAGAAGCGCTCGATGTCTTGACCAAGTTTGCCAAACTCAATGGGAATAAGCTACCTGGGAACTTAGCGATCTCCAATCCCATTGACACTAACGCCGGTAGCGCCACCAAACCTGAGAGTTTATGGTCATCAAGATGGGCAACACGAAGGATAGCCACGATCATGGTCACCGGCTTCGCCGTCGGGTTCGTCTACTACGGTTTTCAGCTCAACGTCGAAAATCTCAACTTCAATCTCTACTTCACCGTCGGCGTGAACGCGTTGATGGAGATCCCGGCGGTCTTTATAGGTAGCGTGTTCCTGAGCTTCGCGAACCGCCGCACCCTCTTCTCGTCCTCGGCGTTCGTGGCCGGCGTGTCGTGCATCCTCTGCATTCTGTTCACCAAGAAGCCGACGACGAGAGGAGGCAACTTCGCGCAGCTGAGCGCGGAGTCTGTTGGATTCATGGCCGCCTCGACGGTCTTCGACGTTTTGTACGTCTACTGCGTCGAGCTGTTCCCTGCCAACGTGAGAAACTTGGCCGTCTCCAAGCTTCGGCAGTCGCTGATGTTGGGTGCAGCGATAGCACCTCATCTGGTGTCTTTGGGGCGATTGAGCCCATGGATTTCCTTCCTCATATTCGGTGGACTCTCCATTTTCGGTGGGCTAATGACGATTTGGCTTCCGGAGACGAGGAATGCTCCAGTATGCGAGACCTTGGAGCAGCAGGAGAAACAGGAGAAGCTGAGCTCTGTACCTATCACAGAGATGGAGTTGTTGGATAGTAGCAACTGAGGGTGTCCAGAGCGATGTTTACGGTCCTGTTGTGATGATGGGGAGAAGGAGAAAACAGAGCTATGAACAAGCAGTCGTCCGCTGGCTGCACGAAGATAGATTGATTTTAATAGGACAATCAGTAACATAGTTAATCTTCGGCAAACTTTCGTGATTCCAATCCTCGAAAGGTAAACCCGGAAACTGCACCCAAACCGGGGAAGAGTGAATTGTTTCCTGCAAAGGTTGGGAATCAGGATGCCAAGGAATTATATGGATAGCTTCACCACCGATAGTCCAAGGGCCCTCTGTAAGAGCTAGTAAAGCATCCTCCTCGGATGGAAAACGAAAAAGAAAATGATTCATCTCCATATCTATAACAAGAGGAGGAGAAGAGGTTTTCCAAAACTTCACCGTGAAAGCTTTAACCAACTCAATAGGTGGCGATCGGCGTAAGAACCGACCAACAAAGGTAAATTGGCATGGTTTGCGCCATTCAATAGGTCTCACCTTGTCAAAACACACGAAATCTTCCAAAATCGAGAATCCAAAAGGAAAGAACTAGGAACATGTTGGTCCAGCCGGCTTGGACTAATTGATTTGCGCATTGTGTTCAAATCTAACCATGGCGACACTGAGAAAAGGAACAACAGGGAGAAAAAGTTCAAATTTTTAGGTTTTTGTTAGGTGTTGTTAAATTTTTATCTGATCCAAATTTTATATGAAAAATTCTTGCAATAAGTTATACAATCTTTAACAGTATTGATATGTAGTTTATTTTCTCTAAGGCACATTTCTGCTATATTCATTAGTAAGATTTAAATTTTTTATTTGATGAAATCCATTTATGGTGATGATGATATATTATTGTTGAGTCAAGAAATATATCCTTGATGTTATTATGATCATCTGATTATTCCATAGAAGATTTATTGTAAATGTGTTATCATTATCAGTGATAGTGGAAGTTTGAAATGGACTATGGTCCCATGATTTTTTCTGCATTGGGTTTTTCATGTAAAAAATTTGGTATCTCACTTTATGATTGATTCATTGTTCTATTATTTATGCTTCTCTGATTAATATTTACACTTGATAACAAGTTGGTATTTTGATGAGGAACCTATTTTGAATATAAAGAAGAAAAAAAATTATTTTACTATAATAGTTTTTCCCCTACAAAACAAAAGTCGAACAATCAGAAGTCATATGACGAGAAAGAACCTTAGCCCAAGTTAGAGAAGGGTTACCTCCCGAGAGAGGAGCAATAACATCAAAAGCGTGTTCACTAGGAATGATCGAAATCCTTATGGAGATAGGAATCTAGACCTTTGCATTAATGCTATATGTTGAAGTAGGCATAAAGACAATCCTAATATATTCGGATAGAATTGATTCATAGGTAGTTTCTATATAGTTCTCATGTTTTAAATAGTTATAGACATATTTTATCTAAGTGACCTATAATTTATTTCTTGATATCGGAGGATGTTGAGTAAGCATTGATGTCTACTATGGAGTCCACCCTGCACTATATAGCAGAGCACTTACCTATTAGGTTGGATAAAAAATAATCACTTGTGTCTCACTAGTAGAATGTTCAACAAGTAGTTATGCTTCAGTGACAAAACATTTAGCCTATGTTATTACTGAAGATACTTGTCTTTTTCCTATATTATTTTTTATTTTGATCAGGCTAGTGGCAAAGATTGCAAGTAATTACGATATTCTATAATTTTAGGTGAGGACCTTTTAATGGCTCAAGAGGACTTCTCCTAAATTTTTGCTATCATTCATATTTTTTTTAGAAATATCAAGAGGCTCAAGTGGTTTGTGATAGTTAACTGGTCATATCTTGCAATCCAAAGGATTAAGGAAATGATTAAATACATCTAAGAAAGTGTCTCTCTAATAATATTTATCTATTTCCATCTCCACATTCTTTCATAAATAATTTAAACAAGATATTGCATGATAGTAAGGAATACCAATTAAGTCTCATTCCTTACCATTGCAAGTATGATAAGTAATATTAATTGTTCTTTTATATTCCCTCATCCTAGTAACTTCAAACTTATCATCTCCGTTCCAAGCAGGTATTCAATTGATGAAATGTCTTATTCTCCTCAAGAATATTGTTGATGTTGGGATAAAATAACTCATTAAGTCTGATCAATGAATCTCATTATATATGGATTATCTCGATTATCTTGATTCAAATCATCTCAAGTATCGTGATGATTAGCTTATGGCAAGTTTTCCAATATGACTGAATTGAAGCTTTCAAATATTATAAATCAAAAATAAAATGTGCATTCTATTTAATTAAAATGGTACCTCTAAAGTAACGCGTGGTGATCTAAACGTATCGTGAATCTGCACAAGAAAGAAAGAAGCTAGACCCACCTTCTCTTCTTTTTCTATATTTCATAGGACCGTTATGAGCAATGGATTAAAGACAAAGAGGAGATAAGAGAAGATTTATAATTTCTCAATAATGTTACATATCTACGTATTGGTGTTGAGTCCTTGAGATGTCATATCTTTTTATAGATGAGAGCATAGGGTTTAGGATAAATAATTAGGAGAGTCCCTCCCATTAATGTCATATCCTAAGGAATCTTACTATAATTAGAGTTTTTTTTTATTGATCGATAACCATAATCCAAATCCAATCATATATATAATACATCTTACCTAATTAAATAGGACCATATAATCTAACACTTATTTCAATCTCTCGATCATGATATCCCTTTCACCACATTAGTCCTCGAGGATAATATTTTAGAAGAGAGCCTATAATGAGGATGGGCGATAAAGATCTCATTATAGATAGATTCAATAGCCTTGTAAAGTTTAATATAATATATATTTAAGAGTTTTATCTAGTTAATATTGAGTTTTGGATAGTTTGATTAGGATAGGATATAGAGTTTTAATAAATCAAACAAATATGAATATGATAAGATAAGATAATCTTATCTTAGTTTAAAATGTAATATTAGGCATGTGATATCCGGCTATTGTAGAGGTTTATAATACTAAAGAACCCAAGTCGATGATAAATAAGTCTAGGGTTTGAGTTCAAGATCTTCTTGAGAAGATCAGTATAGGTTTTTTTAAAAAAATAAAAATTCATCTTATTTTTCAAATTTTAGATCTTAGACTAATAGTATTCTATTATAATCATGTTAAAAAAGATTGTTCGTCCTCCCTTAATCCATATGGTATCAGTCATAATGGTCTGATATGTATTTTTAAGATCTCTTTGATAAAGTCGAGTTGGTATAAACTATTTTCAGTTGATGAAATTAATATTTGGTGCAAATCAGTGAAGAGACTTGGATCATTCTTGAGATATTATTTTAGTAATCATATATATATATATATATATATATATATATATATATATATATATATATATATACCTTTTCAAAATATATGAAAAAACATTGTATATGCACTATCATGATAACCAACCAAGTCATCATACTTTCATATAAAACTAGAAAAATTCAAATATACACTCCAGTAATTTCAAATTGAAGGGAAACTCATGAAGTTTCATCAACTTTTAGAAGAGCATCAGTGATGTTTTGACTATTGAAGGGGAACATTTGACCCCCAATGAAATTTTACCCCCCATCTTGAATAGTCAAAGGTATAAACTAAATAAACATTGAGCAATCTGTCTGTCAGCCTAATACAATCCGAGTTCACAAAATAATCCAGTTTCCTATTAACTTCATACAGGTCAATTTTTCAGAAAATGCCCCATAAGCTTCCAATTTCCCATCTTGGGCTTCTCTAATTGAGTGCCCATATGGAAATAAGTAAAGGCTTCCTCTGTCGGCAGCACCATTACAGTCTTCCGTAGACATGTAAGACGCAGCAGCCAACCTTGTTTTCAGACCAATAGGTCTCCTACCATCTTGACAAAGTCATCTTCATCCACCTCGTATTCATTATCTTCGCCTTCAGCTGCCTCCTCATAATTAACCACTTCATCTGCACCATCAAGTAATTCCTTAGCGATCCTACCCTCTTCTTCCTCTTCATCAACCGTCGTACCCTTGGATGCTTCAGGGACATTCCCACCATCCTCGGCAGGATCCCAAGCATGATCATCTGCATCTCCTTGATTATCTCCTTCCCCATTGCTTGAGATCGCACTCTTCTCAGGTGCAGCCTCTCTTTTCCTCTGGAGAATGACACTCAATGGCAGTGGGCCTTCGAAAGAGAGGGAGGATCCATATTCCTGATGATCTGCAGTTTCGCTGGAACTTAATCTTTTCTCGTCGTAGGAGGTCTGAGAAGCTTTTGCACCTCTAAGCTCAGCAAGACTCTTTGGGCCTGGAAAATCTGAAGGGTAAGCAACATCTTTTCCCGCTGTCCGTCCACCAGATGTCCTCTTTGCACCGGAGCTTGAATCCGCATCCAACCTTGCGCAGCTTTCCTGATCGTTCATCAGCATGGCTGGCGATAATCTTCTTCTTTTCCTTTCTCTGTCTGTGTCTATCGCAGACGGCCAGCCAGTAGGTCGATCTGGTGAAGATTTGGTAGGCAGAGATATTATACTTTTGGATCTTCCCCTTCCGAGAGACTGGCGATCCCACTGTGAATGCTGAGCATGAGAACTATCATCATGAACATATCGATGACTGCCACGATCATCAGGATCGCTAACCCGTCCCGAATCTTTTGGTCTTCTTACTCTCGGTAACTGATGGCGGAGATCACAAGGATCCAACTCATCATTGCTCTCCTCCCTCGGCTTGCTTTTCGTCCGCATTGATGGTCCCTCCAAAAGCTTCTCATCCCGTCCGTGCAAGCCCCTGTGCTGATCTGTCTCCGATCTTGGAACTGGTTCATCATCTAACTCATCATAGCTCTCCTCCCTCAATTTTCCTTTCTCGAGCATTGATATGTCCAAAGTCCACTCGGAGGAGGTCTTTTGCTGTTCCCGCCCGTGTAAGCTCCCGGACATTTCAGACTCCCTGTTCTCAGTGTGCTGATCTTTCTCCCGTTGATGATCTGACTGGGGGTCATTACATTGATCTAGAAAATCCAAAGTCCTTCCACGTTGAAGCCATGCCGCAGCACACTCGTCTACATCTCGGAAGAAATCAGAATCCTCTATACGATCATGAGAAGACTCACCCTTAAGCTCTTTATCCTTCTTAAAATACTCAAGGGCCTCCTCCATGGACTGAAACCGATACTGGCCAGCTTTGACAGCACTTACACTAGGAGTGCTTTGCTGGTCCTTGTGAAGGTCTAATGGAGTACCAACTCCATGTCTGAAAGGACATTCATCACCTTTTAAGCATTTCCCCTTCATGAAAAAATAGCAGGGAGTAGTATTCCTGTTAATATTATTAGGAGGTGGACGATCTGCAACTTGAACTGCTGTTGACGATGATGGTTCAGCAGGCACTGCCATGGCCCTGGGATTTCCAAACAGCGATTCAAGTGGCTACAAAAACACTCAAAAATAATAATATTAGGTCTCCAACTAAACATCCGTCAATAAACTAGAATTATATCAGATCACAACAAGCTGCAAGCCAAAGGTTATGATTATGTTAGTTCAAATACTTGAATGAAAACATTGGCATACCATTCAGCGAGACATTCACATGATTATTGCCACCATAAGATAATATAAGGAAAAAGTAATTTCCATCATCGGCCTATAGAAAGAATGACTGAAGTGCTCAAAATTTCTAATGCGATCAAACAAGAAGCTGTGATGACGCATGCAATTACGTGGACTGCTAAACGTGCATTCAGTAATTAACAAGCGACTCACTCGATGACGGAAAGTACACCTTGGATTCAAGCAGTTTCCCTTTAGCCAGTACAAGCAATCCTTGGGGTTAAACCTGGCACCCTCGCTGTGACGATACTCACATTTACTTCCCTGTATAAGAAACAGCTTTAATAGATTGTTTAAAGATAATAAAAAATATTTGCGTAAAACAAAATTTGCAGACACCATAGATGTGCAAGTATAGCATGGCAATATATATATATATATATGTGTGTGTGTGCAAAGTTGAAACAAATAATCGATGTAAGATTTAGATTGGCTTTATAAGCTAACCTTAGCTTAAGTATTTCGAGATAATGGTTTAGGCTAAAAGAAAAAAATAGTTATCCTATCAGGTCATCTATATTTAAAATAATATTTCAATAAAACCAAACTAGCAATGTTTTTTGAGACTCTTTTTCACACTAAAAAAACATCAAATTCTAAGGAAACTCATTCAACAATAATAGCATTTTACTAAGCTATTTTTGTCAAAAAAAAATTTATCCAAATATTTTCTAGGATTTTAAAGCAAGCAAGCAGTATTTAGTTAAAACCGAGTTACCACACTGAACTGTTTCTATTTGATTAATTTGGTTCATCTCTTCGAGGGATTGGTTTGGTTTGGTTTGATCAGTCTTTCTTTTTTCAAACTTCCTTGGTTTTGATGTGGTTCTGTGAAATGCAAGCCAGAAAACCAAACCAGAATTTTTCTTCTGAGCCAATATCATTAGTGGTTGAATGAGAATAATAATGTCTAGAATAAACTCGATTTGCATTCGGTGTTATCAATAAAATATATAATTCTAGGCCCCTTACAAGAACAGGCCTAGTGTTTGAATGAAAAAGGAAGCCCTAATCACTTGCCTCTTTTAGGAAGTTATTACTACTGGTGTGCAAACCGAACCAACCAAATTGCAAATTCAATTCAAGTTATCCAGTTTTTAACACGAATTGGTTTGGTTTGGTTCAGAAGATCAATACATTACAAATGAAAACTGAACTGAAATAAGTAAGAACAAGTTAAACAAATCTAATGCTCGGACTACTAAACAGTGGAAGGAGCATACCGATCAATTATCTTGTGAAATATGCAAAACATATAATTCAATATAACTGATCAAATAGAAGCTAGGAATTTTTGTTTTGGCAAGTTCAAGCAATAGAACAAGAAATGACAACAAAAGCAGAAATAATGAACAACTAGGCTTTCTTTGACCAAGAGGTGTCTGTTGATGCATCTCATCATCATTAATTACAACTTCACACCCATTTACAACTATTTATATCAAACATTTTTATAAGCATGGCATATGCATACATATAGTAATAGTTCATAATTGAGAATATAAAGCACATTTCAGTTCTATTCTTCAATCTAAAAGACAAAATGTAACAGACCAGAGGAACATAGCATGGCCGAAATCGCTTTA
>NW_027021181.1:15000-17500 GCF_036884655.1 Musa acuminata AAA Group | reverse complement strand
GCAACCTAAAATGGCCAGTTTTGGCCCGTTTTTGGGCTGTTTTGGCCTGTTTTTGGTCCGTTCTTGCGTGGCACGGCGACCGTCGTGAGCGGAGCAAAACGTCAGCCATCTCAGCACCCTGGAACCCCCCGGGTGGCACAGGGCTGGATGGGGCTTTCGTATAGCAGGGACGGTGCTGCCTCTCGCTTCGCTCGCTGTTCGCCGCTCACCGCTCGCTCGCTCAGCCAAAAATGGCCAGTTTTGGCCCGTTTTTGGGCTGTTTTGGCCTGTTTTTGGTCCGTTCTTGCATGGCGCGGTGACCGTCGTGAGCGGAGCAAAACGTCAGCCATCTCAGCACCCTGGAACCCCCCGGGTGGCACAGGGCTGGATGGGGCTTTCGTATAGCAGGGACGGTGCTGCCTCACGCTTCGCTCGCTGTTCGCCGCTCGCCGCTCGCTCGCGCAGCCAAAAATGACCAGTTTTGGCCCGTTTTTGGGCTGTTTTGGCCTGTTTATGGTCCGTTCTTGCGTGGTGCGGTGACCGTCGTGAGCGGAGCAAAACGTCAGCCATCTCAGCACCCTGGAACCCCCCGGGTGGCACAGGGCTGGATGGGGCTTTCGTATATAGCAGGGACGGTGCTGCCTCTCGCTTCGCTCGCTGTCCGCCGCTCGCCGCTCGCTCGCGCAGCCAAAAATGGCCAGTTTTGGCCCGTTTTTGGGCCGTTTTGGCCAGTTTTTGGCCTGTTCTTGCATTGCGCGGTGACCGTCGAGAGCGGAGCAAAACGTCAGCCATCTCAGCACCCTGGAACCCCCCGGGTGGCACAGGGCTGGATGGGGCTTTCGTATAGCAGGGACGGTGCTGCCTCTCGCTTCGCTCGCTGTCCGCCGCTCGCCGCTCGCTCGTGCAGCCAAAAATGGCCAGTTTTGGCCCGTTTTTGGGCCGTTTTGGCCAGTTTTTGGCCTGTTCTTGCATTGCGCGGTGACCGTCGAGAGCGGAGCAAAACGTCAGCCATCTCAGCACCCTGGAACCCCCCGGGTGGCACAGGGCTGGATGGGGCTTTCGTATAGCAGGGACGGTGCTGCCTCTCGCTTCGCTCGCTGTCCGCCGCTCGCCGCTCGCTCGTGCAGCCAAAAATGGCCAGTTTTGGCCCGTTTTTGGGCCGTTTTGGCCAGTTTTTGGCCTGTTCTTGCATTGCGCGGTGACCGTCGAGAGCGGAGCAAAACGTCAGCCATCTCAGCACCCTGGAACCCCCCGGGTGGCACAGGGCTGGATGGGGCTTTCGTATAGCAGGGACGGTGCTGCCTCTCGCTTCGCTCGCTGTCCGCCGCTCGCCGCTCGCTCGTGCAGCCAAAAATGGCCAGTTTTGGCCCGTTTTTGGGCCGTTTTGGCCAGTTTTTGGCCTGTTCTTGCATTGCGCGGTGACCGTCGAGAGCGGAGCAAAACGTCAGCCATCTCAGCACCCTGGAACCCCCCGGGTGGCACAGGGCTGGATGGGGCTTTCGTATAGCAGGGACGGTGCTGCCTCTCGCTTCGCTCGCTGTCCGCCGCTCGCCGCTCGCTCGTGCAGCCAAAAATGGCCAGTTTTGGCCCGTTTTTGGGCCGTTTTGGCCAGTTTTTGGCCTGTTCTTGCATTGCGCGGTGACCGTCGAGAGCGGAGCAAAACGTCAGCCATCTCAGCACCCTGGAACCCCCCGGGTGGCACAGGGCTGGATGGGGCTTTCGTATAGCAGGGACGGTGCTGCCTCTCGCTTCGCTCGCTGTCCGCCGCTCGCCGCTCGCTCGCGCAGCCAAAAATGGCCAGTTTTGGCCCGTTTTTGGGCCGTTTTGGCCAGTTTTTGGCCTGTTCTTGCATTGCGCGGTGACCGTCGAGAGCGGAGCAAAACGTCAGCCATCTCAGCACCCTGGAACCCCCCGGGTGGCACAGGGCTGGATGGGGCTTTCGTATAGCAGGGACGGTGCTGCCTCTCGCTTCGCTCGCTGTCCGCCGCTCGCCGCTCGCGCAGCCAAAAATGGCCAGTTTTGGCCCGTTTTTGGGCCGTTTTGGCCAGTTTTTGGCCTGTTCTTGCATTGCGCGGTGACCGTCGAGAGCGGAGCAAAACGTCAGCCATCTCAGCACCCTGGAACCCCCCGGGTGGCACAGGGCTGGATGGGGCTTTCGTATAGCAGGGACGGTGCTGCCTCTCGCTTCGCTCGCTGTTCGCCGCTCGCCGCTCGCTCGCGCAGCCAAAAATGGCCAGTTTTGGCCCGTTTTTGGGCTGTTTTGGCCAGTTTTTGGCCTGTTCTTGCGTGGTGCGGTGACCGTCGTGAGCGGAGCAAAACGTCAGCCATCTCAGCACCCTGGAACCCCCCGGGTGGCACAGGGCTGGATGGGGCTTTCGTATAGCAGGGACGGTGCTGCCTCTCGCTTCGCTCGCTGTTCGCCGCTCGCCGCTCGCTCGCGCAGCCAAAAATGGCCAGTTTTGGCCCGTTTTTGGGCTGTTTTGGCCTGTTTTTGGGCTGTTCTTGTGTGGCGCGGTGACCG
>NW_027021180.1:22500-25263 GCF_036884655.1 Musa acuminata AAA Group | reverse complement strand
TGGCCATCGGGAAGTGAAATTCCGCACGGACGACGGGCCGAATCCTTTGCAGACGACTTAAATACGCGATGGGGCATTGTAAGTGGTAGAGTGGCCTTGCTGCCACGATCCACTGAGATCCAGCCCTGCGTCGCACGGATTCGTCCCCCCCCCCCCCCCCCCCCAAATTCACTGTCCTCCACGCTGACGAGGTTGAAAGCGACAGTCGAGCGCTCGAAATTTCCGACGGGACGCATTGAACTTAGGACCGGGCTGAGAGCTAAGGTGTCCAAGTGCAGCAGCACTCAACAATGCAGGAGCCGCCGCACGTGGCGACCGAGTGCCTTTGATTCGATGAGGCACAATTCTTCACCCGCCTCGCAGCTCACCTCATCTCATCTCACCTGTATACAGTTGGGTTCAGACAATAATACAATGGCTCCTCACCCGTCTGCATACTTCGTTCGAAGTCAAAATGTCTTGTTTTGGCCTTCCCGGTGTCCCTCTTTCCCCCCCAAAGATGGGGCCTTCAGATAACAACACAGGGCGAGATGGGGCATTCGGATGCCAGGGAAGGTGCTGCCCCCACACTTCGCTCGCTCTCCGTCGCTCGGCAAAAGATGGCCAAGTTTTGGCCTGCCCTCTTTCCCCCCTTCTTGCACCCTTTTGGCCTGTTTTTGGGCTGCTCTTTGCTAGATGGGGCTTTTGTATAGCAGGGACGGTGCTGCCTCTCGCTTCGCTCGCTGTCCGCCGCTCCCCGCTCGCTCACGCGGCCAAAAACGGGCAGTTTTGGCCCGTTTTTGGGCTGTTCTGGCCCGTTTTTGGGCTGTTCTTGCGTGGCGCGGCGACCGTCGAGAGCGGAGCAAAATGTCAGCCATCTCAGCACCCTGGAACCCCCCGGGTGGCACAGGGCTGGATGGGGCTTTCGTATAGCAGGGAAGGTGCTGCCTCTCGCTTCGCTCGCTGTCCGCCGCTCGCCGCTCGCTTGCCTAGCCAAAAATGGCCAGTTTTGGCCCGTTTTTGGGCCGTTTTGGCCAGTTTTTGGCCTGTTTTTGCGTTGCGCGGTGACCGTCTTGAGCGGAGCAAAATGTCAGCCATCTCAGCACCCTGGAACCCCCCGGGTGGCACAGGGCTGGATGGGGCTTTCGTATAGCAGGGAAGGTGCTGCCTCTCGCTTCGCTCGCTGTCCGCCGCTCGCCGCTCGCTTGCCCAGCCAAAAATGGCCAGTTTTGGCCCGTTTTTGGGCCGTTTTGGCCAGTTTTTGGCCTGTTTTTGCGTTGCGCGGTGACCGTCTTGAGCGGAGCAAAATGTCAGCCATCTCAGCACCCTGGAACCCCCCGGGTGGCACAGGGCTGGATGGGGCTTTCGTATAGCAGGGACGGTGCTGCCTCTCGCTTCGCTCGCTGTCCGCCGCTCGCCGCTCCCTCGCGCAGCCAAAAATGGCCAGTTTTGTCCCGTTTTTGGGCCGTTTTGGCCAGTTTTTGGCCTGTTCTTGCGTCGCGCGGTGACCGTCGTGAGCGGAGCAAAATGTCAGCCATCTCAGCACCCTGGAACCCCCCGGGTGGCACAGGGCTGGATGGGGCTTTCGTATAGCAGGGACGGTGCTGCCTCTCGCTTCGCTCGCTGTCCGCCGCTCGCCGCTCGCTCGCGCAGCCAAAAATGGCCAGTTTTGGCCCGTTTTTGGGCCGTTTTGGCCAGTTTTTGGCCTGTTCTTGCGTCGCGCGGTGACCGTCGTGAGCGGAGCAAAATGTCAGCCATCTCAGCACCCTGGAACCCCCCGGGTGGCACAGGGCTGGATGGGGCTTTCGTATAGCAGGGACGGTGCTGCCTCTCGCTTCGCTCGCTGTTCGCCGCTCGCCGCTCGCTCGCGCAGCCAAAAATGGCCAGTTTTGGCCCGTTTTGGCCAGTTTTTGGCCTGTTTTTGCGTTGCGCGGTGACCATCTTGAGCGGAGCAAAATGTCAGCCATCTCAGCACCCTGGAACCCCCCGGGTGGCACAGGGCTGGATGGGGCTTTCGTATAGCAGGGACGGTGATGCCTCTCGCTTCGCTCGCTGTCCGCCGCTCGCTGCTCGCTCGCGCAGCCAAAAATGGCCAGTTTTGGCCCGTTTTTGGGCCGTTTTGGCCTGTTTTTGGGCTGTTCTTGCGTCGCGCGGTGACCGTCGTGAGCGGAGCAAAATGTCAGCCATCTCAGCACCCTGGAACCCCCCGGGTGGCACAGGGCTGGATGGGGCTTTCGTATAGCAGGGACGGTGCTGCCTCTCGCTTCGCTCGCTGTCCGCCGCTCGCCGCTCGCTCGCGCAGCCAAAAATGGCCAGTTTTGTCCCGTTTTTGGGCCGTTTTGGCCTGTTTTTGGGCTGTTCTTGCGTCGCGCGGTGACCGTCGTGAGCGGAGCAAAATGTCAGCCATCTCAGCACCCTGGAACCCCCCGGGTGGCACAGGGCTGGATGGGGCTTTCGTATAGCAGGGACGGTGCTGCCTCTCGCTTCGCTCGCTGTCCGCCGCTCGCCGCTCGCTCGCGCAGCCAAAAATGGCCAGTTTTGGCCCGTTTTTGGGCCGTTTTGGCCAGTTTTTGGCCTGTTCTTGCGTCGCGCGGTGACCGTCGTGAGCGGAGCAAAATGTCAGCCATCTCAGCACCCTGGAACCCCCCGGGTGGCACAGGGCTGGATGGGGCTTTCGTATAGCAGGGACGGTGCTGCCTCTCGCTTCGCTCGCTGTTCGCCGCTCGCCGCTCGCTCGCGCAGCCAAAAATGGCCAGTTTTGGCCCGTTTTGGCCAGTTTTTGGC
>NW_027021180.1:10000-12500 GCF_036884655.1 Musa acuminata AAA Group | reverse complement strand
CCCCGGGTGGCACAGGGCTGGATGGGGCTTTCGTATAGCAGGGACGGTGCTGCCTCTCGCTTCGCTCGCTGTTCGCCGCTCGCCGCTCGCTCGCGCAGCCAAAAATGGCCAGTTTTGGCCCGTTTTGGCCAGTTTTTGGCCTGTTTTTGCGTTGCGCGGTGACCATCTTGAGCGGAGCAAAATGTCAGCCATCTCAGCACCCTGGAACCCCCCGGGTGGCACAGGGCTGGATGGGGCTTTCGTATAGCAGGGACGGTGATGCCTCTCGCTTCGCTCGCTGTCCGCCGCTCGCTGCTCGCTCGCGCAGCCAAAAATGGCCAGTTTTGGCCCGTTTTTGGGCCGTTTTGGCCTGTTTTTGGGCTGTTCTTGCGTCGCGCGGTGACCGTCGTGAGCGGAGCAAAATGTCAGCCATCTCAGCACCCTGGAACCCCCCGGGTGGCACAGGGCTGGATGGGGCTTTCGTATAGCAGGGACGGTGCTGCCTCTCGCTTCGCTCGCTGTCCGCCGCTCGCCGCTCGCTCGCGCAGCCAAAAATGGCCAGTTTTGTCCCGTTTTTGGGCCGTTTTGGCCTGTTTTTGGGCTGTTCTTGCGTCGCGCGGTGACCGTCGTGAGCGGAGCAAAATGTCAGCCATCTCAGCACCCTGGAACCCCCCGGGTGGCACAGGGCTGGATGGGGCTTTCGTATAGCAGGGACGGTGCTGCCTCTCGCTTCGCTCGCTGTCCGCCGCTCGCCGCTCGCTCGCGCAGCCAAAAATGGCCAGTTTTGGCCCGTTTTTGGGCCGTTTTGGCCAGTTTTTGGCCTGTTCTTGCGTCGCGCGGTGACCGTCGTGAGCGGAGCAAAATGTCAGCCATCTCAGCACCCTGGAACCCCCCGGGTGGCACAGGGCTGGATGGGGCTTTCGTATAGCAGGGACGGTGCTGCCTCTCGCTTCGCTCGCTGTTCGCCGCTCGCTGCTCGCTCGCGCAGCCAAAAATGCCAGTTTTGGCCCGTTTGGCCAGTTTTTGGCCTGTTTTTGCGTTGCGCGGTGACCATCTTGAGCGGAGGCAAATGTCAGCCATCTCAGCACCCTGGAACCCCCGGGTGGCACAGGGCTGGATGGGGCTTTCGTATAGCAGGGACGGTGATGCCTCTCGCTTCGCTCGCTGTCCGCCGCTCGCTGCTCGCTCGCGCAGCCAAAAATGGCCAGATTTGGCCCGTTTTTGGGCCGTTTTGGCCTGTTTTTGGCCTGTTCTTGCGTCGCGCGGTGACACGTCGTGAGCGGAGCAAAATGTCAGCCATCTCAGCACCCTGGAACCCCCCGGGTGGCACAGGGCTGGATGGGGCTTTCGTATAGCAGGGACGGTGCTGCCTCTCGCTTAGCCTCGCTGTCCGCCGCTCGCCGCTCGCTCGCGCAGCCAAAAATGGCCAGTTTTGTCCCGTTTTTGGGCCGTTTTGGCCTGTTTTTGGGCTGTTCTTGCGTCGCGCGGTGACCGTCGTGAGCGGAGCAAAATGTCAGCCATCTCAGCACCCTGGAACCCCCCGGGTGGCACAGGGCTGGATGGGGCTTTCGTATAGCAGGGATGGTGCTGCCTCTCGCTTCGCTCGTTGTCCGCCGCTCGCCGCTCGCTCGCGCAGCCAAAAATGGCCAGTTTTGGCCCGTTTTTGGGCCGTTTTGGCCAGTTTTTGGCCTGTTCTTGCGTCGCGCGGTGACCGTCGTGAGCGGAGCAAAATGTCAGCCATCTCAGCACCCTGGAACCCCCCGGGTGGCACAGGGCTGGATGGGGCTTTCGTATAGCAGGGACGGTGCTGCCTCTCGCTTCGCTCGCTGTCCGCCGCTCGCCGCTCGCTCGCGCAGCCAAAAATGGCCAGTTTTGGCCCGTTTTGGCCAGTTTTTGGCCTGTTTTTGCGTTGCGCGGTGACCATCTTGAGCGGAGCAAAATGTCAGCCATCTCAGCACCCTGGAACCCCCCGGGTGGCACAGGGCTGGATGGGGCTTTCGTATAGCAGGGACGGTGATGCCTCTCGCTTCGCTCGCTGTCCGCCGCTCGCTGCTCGCTCGCGCAGCCAAAAATGGCCAGTTTTGGCCCGTTTTTGGGCCGTTTTGGCCTGTTTTTGGGCTGTTCTTGCGTCGCGCGGTGACCGTCGTGAGCGGAGCAAAATGTCAGCCATCTCAGCACCCTGGAACCCCCCGGGTGGCACAGGGCTGGATGGGGCTTTCGTATAGCAGGGACGGTGCTGCCTCTCGCTTAGCTCGCTGTCCGCCGCTCTCCGCTCGCTCGCGCAGCCAAAAATGGCCAGTTTTGGCCCGTTTTTGGGCCGTTTTGGCCTGTTTTTGGGCTGTTCTTGCGTCGCGCGGTGACCGTCGTGAGCGGAGCAAAATGTCAGCCATCTCAGCACCCTGGAACCCCCCGGGTGGCACAGGGCTGGATGGGGCTTTCGTATAGCAGGGACGGTGCTGCCTCTCGCTTCGCTCGCTGTTCGCCGCTCGCTCGCGCAGCCAAAAATGGCCAGTTTTGGCCC
>NW_027021179.1:0-36883 GCF_036884655.1 Musa acuminata AAA Group | reverse complement strand
TCATCGGCAACTTGAAGAAGGTCGTCTTCATCCGAGTAGATAGGTTTCTTTGAGCCATCATGGCTGAGCTGAGCTGCAACGAACTTGTCGAGAATCCTCCAATCCGTCACTTGGTCTGATGCTTGGCTTAGGTTTTCATCGTTGTTGTCCGTCGTGGTTGCCTGAAGTTGGTGTCGAGGTTGCACTGCTTCATTCTCCGAGAAGATGAGTCGCTGTAGGGAGTCTCCGTGGTTCAGGTAGCTAAAAATCATGGGGGGCTCTACTGGTGGGAGCTCGTGATCAAGAGCTTCGTGCGGCGAGCGGTAATGCAGTTTTATCTCTCTCTTGTAGGAATAGAGTTGGTGGTGATGATGATACTCCATGGCAGGCTGCGGCATGGTCCTCTTTGGGGAGTCGATGTCGTGCATGAAGGAACCTTGCTCATCGTACCATGGCAATTCATCACTTGCCTTTCTTGCGGTTGGCACTCGTTTCTTGAACACCCTGCACACAACCCAACCCTCTTCCTGTAACATGAAGTTACAGGACACATATGATCACGATAAGATTGTAGAAAACCATGTCATGCAGAATAATCATCACTTGCAAGAAGAGATCAATTTTGCAAGAATCTATTCAGACATGGCACTTCAAGACTAAAAATATCAAGGAATTGCCGGGAATATGAACTTGGTTATTGTTTCAAGCTGCAGTAAACGCTTTAGACTAAACGTAGCAGATGAAAGAGTCGAGTAAATCACAACATGAAGCTGCTTAATTCAGGCTAAACTAAGTCAAAAATGCAACCAACCAAAGCCACTTAGAATTTCTTGTATAATTAATTATATTGTATGTTGCAAGTGGTTTATCTAATTATAATCATTCTGGTATAAGATGTAAACGTTTTGTATAAGAAGAACAAAGTTCAGATCAGGACATGTATATATGTGGCTATCGATTTTAAAGGAGTTTAGCTAAGACGGCAGTGGTGGCGTTTTAGTTTGCAGACTTTAAAGAAGAATATTAGAGTAGATATGAATGCATGCTCTGCATGAGCCATCGTTGTTCTATCAGTCTTTGACATGAGAAGGTGAAGTTTAAATGAGAATAAACTTGCCTGTGGAGGTCCATTTTCACTTGTTTCAAGACGGTATTCATGCATGATCCAATCTGACTTTTGGCCATTTGGTGCTCGACCCTTGTAATAGACCAAAGTCTTCCTCATTCCGACCAATCTATGCTTGGAGTAAATCGGTTTGTCTCTTCCAGTGGCTTTCCAGAATCCAGCTGTGGTTGCTCGGTTAGTTCGAGTTCCGGTTGGATACTTCTTGTCCTTGTGGCTAAAGAAGTACCACTCGTTCTGCTCTTCTGCTCCTATCCTACAGATCTCTATGTGATGGTGTAAACATGATCAGTTCAAGTCTGAAAGGAGCAGAAGTACTTGAGGTTTTGTGTGAGATGTACCCTGAAGATCCCAAGGTTCGATTTTATACAAATCCACATCTTTTATTACGTCTAAGTCGATTTTTCTTGCAGCCACTTTCTTCCTCAGGTAGTAATCTACCAGTTCTTCATCGGTGGGGTGGAACCGAAAGCCCGGTGGAACGTGCGAGATGGTGTTCATACTCTTGCCGTGATGTTGCGCCAGGTCCTGCAAACCATGTCATGATAATAAGCATAGTTATCTTTGCTGTGATGGAGTATCACTGCACCAAAGATTTCTCTGCAGAAGTGTAATTATATGTCAGTTCTTTTCTCTGCACCCTGGAATACATGCATGGCATAAAACCATCATGTATCAGCACTACTCTTAAGGGAGATTATATGCGACTCTCGAGCTTTAGTAATGTCAAACATTTCTTCCATCATCATATGTGAATGACAGTTGGTGAACCCTATTACAGTTAGAAAACACCTTATTTCTGTTATAAAATATGAGATTTCTTTTTATGCTAAGCATTGCTACAGTAAGTCTTATTAGTTTTCCTATGGTATCAAATGAACTTGCAATTCTGAATGAAAGTATTTGAAAAGCATCAAAGCCTGAAGATAAGTTGCATGCTTAGTGAGATAAAATATGTTTTGACCTTCATTTTGTTCAACTATTTTCTTCATTTTGTTTTCCCAACACATCTGTTGCCTTCTACACGCTAGACATTCGTCACAACTTAGGTTTGAGGTCCATCGAAGACTCAAAGGAAGATAAAAAAAGGCTCCTGACATATATTTGATCCGGTGGATATCCTCAAGGAATGTCTCGTAAAAATGTGGCCTACAAAAGAACGATGGTTCACTAGTGAGATTTCTCTTTGTTTCTGAACAAAGCAATATAGTAATGATTTCTATCACGCATGAAGGTCCTCAAGAATAGCTCAAGAGAACTATGGAGTTGTCACGCTATATATGGACAAAGCTCATACGTAGTTCACTAATCCACCCATGAAATATCTCCTTCCATTTAAGTGTTTGTCGCAACATCTTGCGAGAAAAGAAGTGAAGCAGATCTCGTAACGATCATGTTCGCGCTTCTCTATGCCATGGATCTCTCATTCCGTTGATCGAGGACTGTAGATCGCATGAACAAGGTGCATTTCTAAGAAATGCTTTCATGAGGATGCTTAGGGCGTGCGGTGAGCGATGATTAACTTGACATGCAGATCTCCACCGAAGTGGACAAAAGAACGAGAAGAGGAAGAAAACCATGGAGATCTTTAGTTGCATCTTAACTCGCTGACCTAATTTCCTTACAAGAGAAACGCAGATATCCATGATCGACGAAATTTAACATTCTCAGTATGGAAAGCTCACCTGTAGGTATTACCTGGAGAAAGACGGCGATGAAGGCACTGAGATCTAAGCAGGTAAGATCTGGATCTTTCGTTCTCCCGCACTTTTCTCTCAGAGGGGAGCACGAAGACGGATCAAACCTGTCTTGGGACTTGAACCACTCAACAACGTCAAATTTCTTCGGATTGGCCACTACGTGAAGTGAAATGATCCGAGCCCAACAAGAAGACGCAGCAGAGATAGAGAAGAGAGGAAGAAAAGAGGCAGCTGGAGAACAGTGGTGGAGAAATAAATGGGAGATGGCAACTTTTCAAGTGTTGGTCATGGATAACATGTCTCTCAGGCTTTCTTCTGCCACCCAAAAAATTGTAGGGAGAAAGATCAAAAGCCTCCTCTGCAACCACCTCGCGTGCCGACGAGCGAGAAGGTGATGGAGAGGAGACGGGCGAGAGCGAGAGAGAGAGAGAGAGTTGCAGAGAACGGAAACGGGGGACAGCGGGTATAATAAGTAAAGCTTCGGTGAGGCTCATCCGCTTTCACCCACCTTCCCACTATGCAAATGCTAAAGAAATCAAAGATATATCCATATATATACATATATATATATATATATCATATTTTGGTATGTATGTATATATCTATTACATGTAAATATAATAATAATGGTCGAACAGCGTTCTATGGGTGTCACGGAAACCTATGAATGAGTTGTGTGGATCAAAAGATGACCTACTTGATGAGCTCATCAGAAATAACGCATCTCTCTCCCCTCTTCTCTGACTCGAAAAACATAAACAGTTTCTTCTGCTTTTGTTTCTGCGTTACATGATAAATAGAGTTGTTGTTGTCTGTGAGGGTTAGGAACAGTCTCCAGCCACAAACAAAGTGGGAGCTTAGAATGACAAGCTCGACAGAGGTAATGATATTGGTTTATCAGGTTATGCAAGCAAATAGGAGTCGGATTTGCAAAGTACTACACACACCTCCGATTAAAGAGGAGGACATTGCCGGAGACGTAATTGAACAGCCACCTCCACTGCCCACTCCAGCGTGTGTGGGACCGCCCGCACCTTCTATCCATCCATCCATCCATCACCTTTTCCTTTTAGATTTCTTTTGGCGTCGTCCCCACCGCCCCTTTCCACCTTCTAACATCATGCTTCTACCCTAGCTCAGCTTTCAGCCATTGCAGAAACCCACAAAGCCATGACCACTTAAGTACATCTCCATTTGTCTGTCCTCCGCCATGGCCTTGTCCAAGTTTTGCCTAATTAGCAAGTAGCTTCAGCGAGTAACCTGTTCTCTCATGACTGGCATACGAAGATGGAGGGGTGAGTGGGGGACGGGCCCCACGAAGGAGCGACAATGATGTGGATAGGCGAGCCCGTGGGTCCCGGCGTGGACTGGCCCCCATCATTAGGCACGCCATATACATCTATATATTTACTTGTCCTGTTCGGAAACACATGCACCGCAGGTTGGGTCGGCTTTTCCACGGTTAACACGTGCACAGCCCGACTCTCTTTCTCTCTCGCTCTCTGACCTCCTCAAATTCTATTACCGAGAGTCAAGTCTCGTGCATATTTCTCGCATCATCCGAGTTAGCACCGTATTATTTCGTAACTCGAGATTTTTTGACCACCCAAATTTCGGGCCCACCCAATATGTGGAGCCCGCGTCGAGCCAGCACAGAGCGCACCATGGTAATTCTACGGCGGACCCCAGTCATGATTGCTTGGCGCACGACATTGAGGCCCATGAACCCGGTCCATAACAAATACTTTCTAATCGGAGCAAAAAGACCGTCCATTAAGCCGCTGGGGTTGAACCCGGTCCGGGCCATCCAATACAAATGGCACGTCACAATTCTTGTTCATTAAAACCGATCCAATTTTATAAATTATAAATATAGCTAAAATTACTTAAATATTTTTTTATTGAATATAAATATGTATGATAATTTTGAGATTAGGATGACGTGAGAAAGAAAGTGAGATCACTCGTGTAATTGCGCCTCTCTTTGGGCCACCAGTCGTCTATCTCAAATCTTCCTTCACTTTCTCATCATCCTTTACATCTTTACACCTTTTCCCTTTCGTCACCAACATGAACATAAGTAGTAGAATTGCCAAATGTCATTTTGACGACTATAAAAAATATGTTTTGATCTATATCAAATTCATATACAGTCACTTGTAACAATGGATAAACTATAAATATACATTTGATCATAATAACTATTTCTTTTATATTATCGAACACTTTGTTTGGATTTAATTCATATTTTGGATATCATCAGATATTATTTAATCTAGCTAAAAATTTATGTTTAAAATGATGGTTGATTTTTTAAAATTGTTTACTGTATTAGTGCTGTTATTAATTTTTTTATGCCTAATATTATTTATTATATTATTTACTTTTTTAAATAATTTATATATTATATATATATATATATATTTAAAAAGTATTTTTAGATAAATATAATCAGTTGTTCGGACGGTCGAAGCAATAATATGATTACAGCATAATATGATACCCGATTACACCATCAAAATAATAATCACAATAGGGTTTATTTTTATTACACCATATAACTTAATTCAAATCATGCGTGTCAAGAGACTCGAAACTTCCCTCTCCCAGCCTTTCGTTGTTGCACGTTTCCCAAAATTACATGTACACCCTCAACAGACTCGAAGATTAAGGGCCCGATGTGTGGATCGTTCCCACCAAAGAACTCGGGCTTGGAATTGGGCCCGGCGATCTCGTCGTCTTCATCCGGCATTCCGCGTCGCTCGTTTAAAAACCCAGAAATGAAGTCCGGGTTGGAAACGGGTCCCGCTATGGCGCCGTCCTCATCCGGCGTCCGCTGCTGGCGGACGGCGTTCCTCACCCTCCGAGACGAAACCCTAGCCTCGCCCCCTCCCCCCGCCCTGCTCGCTCTCCTCCGCGATCTCATCCTCTCCCACCCCTCCGACGCCATGGTCGCCGCCGCAACCGATCTGCCCCCTCACGAGGTGACGCTGGAATCCCGTTCTCGGACCCTTCTTTTTGATCTTTGGGTTGTTCCTGAGGGAGCGAGATTTGATGGTTTCAGGTGACTGCGGATTTGGTTCTGCTCGCTGAGCTGGCGTCGGCGGCTTCGGTGTGCAAAGATGTGGATGATGTGTTGCTGTGGACGTGCCATTTGGTATTCTTTGTGCTTTCTTGCGTTCTCGATGCATCAAGTTGATCTTGATGCATCAAGTTGTTCCTTCAATGATCTAGCTATTCGAAACAGTGATCCAAGTCACTGGGGCTTGGGATAAAAGCACAACTTGCTGATTTTTCTTTGATTATATCTTCAGGATTCTAGTGTTCAGTATATCAAATTAAATGCTCTGATGCATACGGGTTGAGAATTTTAGACCATCGGTAGGATTCTTTTTTTTGGATTCAGAAGGACGATGCACCCGATAAATTTTGTTTGTTCTTCCATAAACTTTTATTTTGGCTAAGTAGAGCTTGGCGCTTTGGTCAACAAGCATCCTCACACTGAGGAAACAAGTACTCTACCCCTCCCTAGTCAAAGAAACCAAAGACAGCCACAATTTAAAATCTCTTTAGAAAGATAGACCAAGATTCTAATAAGAATAAAAAACAATAAGAGCAAAATAATTGTTTATTATCTCTTTGTAGATACATTCTTCTACGACCAAAATTTGGTGGATTGAAAATCCTCTGGCGACATAGATTAAGTTCCTGGAAGTACCATCAATGACAGTAAGTAATGAATCTGAGCAGTTTCTTAAGATGTTCTTCTTCTCTGACTTATGTATAGAAAATTCTATGACCTCAGAAATTAAGTTTATATCGTGGACTGTCCTGTGCTTTACCTGTCTGTGGCCATCATGTGTCATGCTTTATACCATGATCTTTGTACTGATGGTTTCGTACTAGAATGCGTGAAGGTGAAACCTCTGGAATGATTAGTCCCTTTTGATCCATGAATTTTATTCAAAATTGCGTTATGTAAATGTGCTATCGATTTTAGGTTGATATCCTTTTTAACAAGGAAAAGATGATATCTTTGTCTGATACTAGTCGTAGGCTTTGCATGTCTTGTAATGTTATCATCAAGTGTGTTTGAGATTCTATAAATTTTTCCTTTTTTTTGTGTTTGAAATTCTATATTTTCTGTTCTTTTGTGATATTTGGTTTTCTAGTGGTATGACATTAATAATTGTTGGTATGACATTGTGTCTTAATATGTAATCAGAGATTGTTTTATTATACATGCTGCCATTACCATTTACTGCCCCTGATGCTGTTCATATCCAGTGCAGATACATGCTGTTAGTTGCAAAGTCTTCCTTGGCATTAGTTCTTCTTCTTGGACCGTAATACTGAACATTCTTAAAAGGGTTGTGGAGCACTTGCTTGGTAATACTGATAATAGTAGTGTTTGTATGGACGACACTTATAGAATGAAAGCACTAACCGAAGTCTTAGATATTCTCAGGTTAGTGAACTATAACAATTTTGTTAATAGTTCTCAGCCTTCTTTCTCAGTGCTTGTTCACTTGCTTGGTGTTTGTTCGTTGATAATGAATCAACACAATCTGCATATGTTGTTTTCATCTGAAGCAAAAAGATAAATAAGAGAATTCTTGAAGTTGTACTACTATGCATTTATCTTTAGATTTCATCATAACAACCTGATGTCTAAGTCCATTTTTTTGTGTAATATGTGAAATTGGCAGTGACGAAAAGATTGCCTTGTCGAGGAGACCTCCTGTTTGCACTATCTAAGGTCATTTAGGCATTGCCCAACATAATCACAGTAGTTGCTCTTTGAAATTCTGTAGTTACTTATATATCATTTTGTTTCAACCACATTCATTATAGGATTATTTGAGCATCATAGCCAGGCCTGTTAAAAATATTTGAAATAATAAATGCATGTACGAGCTTGGTTAATCGAACCTAGATGATATTTGAGCATAGCTAAATTTCAGATTGGTTGCCAGTCCAAAGGTAGTGTTTGGTCTGATCATGATTAAGCCTGCCTCAATCTTGGCACAATCATTTTAATGCTGTCATCATTGGCATCGATCATGCAGACAAGTTCTTGCTTGGCTCATGTGATGATCATGCATGTTATGTTTATTTGGGCTCATTACAAAGCATCTCTGTATTAAAAAGCCACGTACAGTCTGTCTGGGATCATTGAGCTAAACTTGTAGCCCTAGTCACTGATTCACTCATTTATGTTCATGGATTTAAACACCTTAGTGTACTGACTGTATCAGGCCTGTAGATAATGTATCATATAATGTTGAGTTATATGATGCTTCAACTTATGCTTTATTTGTTTAGTGATATTAGTGAGGACAATATATCAAGGTTCGTCGTACTATGTTATACCACTTAGTATGGGCGGTATGTACCGGTCCGATAGGGGACCGGTATTGGCGGTACATCGGTATGCTCCCATGTACCATGTGTTGGTATGTTTGGTACAGCTCGATATGTACCGTACTGACAGCTGGTCGGTACATTGGTACGGACCGGTTAGACGAACCATGCAATATATGCTGGTAGCCTGGTACTAACATACTTTATCAGTATCGGTACAGTGAATATGCAATGACCACCATTCTTAGTTTCGGCTATTTGGGGATGACTACATGGATCCTTTTTCCTGCTATTATTGAGCTTTATTTAGGTCGATTTCCAACAAAGTATTTTTAGGTATCCTCTAGCTTTTTTCCCACCAATAACTCTAATCAACTTGCATCATCTAATGTGGGCATCTATATCCTCTAGAGTTTAAATGATATGGGTTCAATATCTCAGTTTTGATTTCTTGAGTTCTTGATGTCTTAACCAGGGCACATTGGATAGCAAGACACTGCTGGTGATGTCTTGAGCAGGGCACATTGTAGTAGTCACTAGTCTGTCACATGGATCCTTGGTGCCTTATTCCTTTCTTTGGACCATTAATTCAGTAAACTTGTGTGTGATTAATTTTTTTATATCAAGTTTGTCATGATCCCAAGTTTTCACAATTTGTGTGAGCGTCATTTAGCTAGCAGTTGCTGCTTTGTCAACAGCGTTCACGAAGGGGAAACCTCAGGATGGCTGATAAGCATTTGGGTCGATCAGACCACTTCATGTTAATTCAGTAATGCAGTTGGGCTGATTGTTGGCTTCTGCACATGGGAGAAAATTAGTTGGTTTAAGCCAGTGCCAAAATCAATAAATCCAACAAGTGCTTTGGCTGGTTATTTTGGTTGGTTGAGTCAGCATAAAACATGCTGTCCAGCATGCCATCCAGCTGAGCTGCTACCTAGTTGTTGGCTCATCACCTAATCCTGCTTTTGTTTTTTAGGTATCTTGAGACAAATAAGTGTCTGGTGACTCAGGCCTTTTCTGATCAAGCTCACTATAGGAAACCGGTCAGAGAACACAGATTTGTTTTTACTTCTGTACAAGTTTTCTGTCCAAATTTACCATGATAAGAAAGTCAGGTGCTACCTTGGCATCATTATATCAGAGGATGTCATTGAGGTATTTGTGTAGAAATGCCATGATTATAATATTACTAAATAAACCATTTTTTGGGTGCTTAGAAGGTATCATCTTTTGGTTTCTGCATTTAAAAAATCAAATACCTTTCACATTTTTGGATGCTGTAAGTTATATGACAAATAATTCTTTACCAAAATTTTCAGGCTTGCTGTCAAAGCATATAGAAGAAACAATTCGTTATCTGAGATTATGGAGTTAGTCAGGCTTCTTGTTTGTCTTGTTTCATGCTTGCATGCTGAGTTATTTAGCCTACATCATCCACATGGAACCCACAGTCCTTTCAATGATTCTGGACATAGAAATCCTCTATGCAACATTTTATGGGACATACAAACTCATGCACTTTCCATGATGTGTGATGCTTTAACTGGAATTGGAACTTCTATCCCGGCCAACTTATGGCAATCAACAATTGAGGTGAGCTTGTTTTCTTTGTTTTAACTTGTCTCTGTATCTATAGTTGCTGTGGCATATTTTATCTTGTCACCAGGTATTGAGGAAAGTAATAGATTACTTGGTGTCGAAGAACTTGCTGCTTGAAAACTCTGTCATGTCAAGGTACTTTTTTCCCATAATTGGACAAGCAGAAGTCTTGAATATAACCTCTTATCTTTTTGCAGGCTTTTGTTGAATCTTCTTAATTGTCTGCATTTGGTTCTTTTGGAGCCAAAAGGTTCTCTTTCAGGGCATGTATGTCTGTAGCTTCTGCTGTGTCTTTATTTTGAATGAATTTTGTTAGTTAACCTTCGATAACTTTCTTTGTGAAAATCTAAGGTGCCAGGTTTGGTAGCAACATTGCAATTATTTCTTGTGTATGGTCTCCCCAGTAGATCTTCATTACGACCTATGATCAGTGATTTGAAGGAAAAAGCATTTATTTCTTCTGGCATAAAATCTGGGTTGGGGGAATCCATAAAAAGTGTTCCCGGTCCTTATAAACCACCACACTTGCGCAAGAAGGATGGTCCTAATAATGACACACTGGATGCTCAGTGTTCTTCAGACCATGTGCCTTCAAAATATGGTTTCACATCATCAGATTCGGATCATAGTGATAGCGATGGCTCTTCTAAGCATATAGACCGTTTCAGAAGCTCAAAAGTTAGGTTGGCTGCACTTACTTGCATACAGGTACTTTCTTGTTTACATTAAATCCCTCAGGTTAACTTTTCTGCAAGTTCAGGTTTGTTGCAATCTTATCAACTAAAGAAAAGATGTATTGTTGTAGGGTGCTTTAAGTCCCATGTCAGGACTTAAAGCTGCTGTTTTGCTCAAAAAGTAAGATGGTTAAGCTGAATTATTTTTCATAAGGTCGAGATATTTGATGTTAGCTGTAGCTTGTAAAAACATTATTCTTCTAATGATGCCTTGGCTGTTAGACTGTTAGGAAGTTGATAGTAGTTGAGATCATCCAAATAAGCAGTGAATGACAAGTAGATGCAACAGGTAATGCAAAAGGCTCCATTGATAGGTTTGTGTGCATAAATCTTAGTTGTTTGCCAATTAGAGCTGAATATATCTTTCATATGCTCTTTAAAATTTCTTTGAAGTAGTTGGAGAACTTTATGAAACAAAAAATTCGAAAACGTTTTCTAATGGGCCATAGAATAGAAGGTGGTTATTGATTATTTGATTTGAGATGTAGTCATCCTTTCTTTTAATGTAGACCTATTTAAAAATCTGTATAGATGCATGATGAGTTAAAACATAAAGCTATTAGATTTTTAGGTTGGAGGCCTTGCTTTTACCATGCTTGATAGTTGATACTAGGTCCTGTAATTTTTGGTTCCATCCAGTTGTCAAAATTCTGAAATCTATTGCTATTTCAAAATAGTGTGCTGAGAGCATTTTGTACTTGTTTTATTTCTATTCTAAGGATCTTTGCCATGCTGATCCAAAGTCACTTACTTCTCTCTGGATGCTACTTTTACCTGAGAATGATGTGCTACAATCAAGGTTCGACTCAATTGACCTTTTGATGCTATGAGCTTTTTTTTCTTTATTTTCTCTTTTTACCATCACTTTGTGCAATTGTTGTTCCGCAGAAAATTCGAGGCTAATCTGATGACATGTTTGCTCTTTGATCCCATAATAAAGGTAAGCTTTTTGAAAGTCTGTTGTGTGTTTTTTGTCTTCATATGGACTTCCCTTTGATGCCTTTTACCTGTGAAATATACTTAAGGTTTTTCAAAAGCCGGTTTTCTAGAAGCTCATCTTTATTGTTGAAGAACAAACTGCAATGCCACCAGTAAAGATGGCTCCTATGAAGCATGGACATGCTAGATTAAGTGGCATACCCGTGTCTAACACGTGTCAGACACAGGTTCGTCATTGACACATTCAGACACGTGTTGGACGTCTGTCCAGCCTTGTCTTTTTCTTTTTTAATTGTGTTGGATACGACTTAGAATGTCGAAGTCGGGATTCTGTGCCACGACTGCGAAGGTGTTGTGAAACTGGGATTCCTCACTGCGAGTGGACTGTGAAGGCTTGGAATCCTTTTTCTCACGAATTGAGGAAGGATTTTCTTACCTATCGTTGGCGTTAAATACCTTAAGACTCGATTGAACCCTTCTTCCTCACCGGCTTCCCTTCTTCCTCACCAGTGTAGCCTTTGCTTCGCCCCACCTGTGGAAGAGGCAGGCTCTGCCCCACCCGTCGCCTGCATTCGGTCTAGTGAAGCCTGCTCCCCACTTGCGTCCCATCATCATCCTTTGGCCCCGCCCCTTGCCAATTGACCTGCGTCCCTACGAAGCCTCTGACAGAGTCGCGCTACCAAGCCCTCCGCTCCAAGTGCCCCACCTACGACCCGATGGCTGTCGCGCATTGTCGTGTTGTCGAGCCATCTAACTTGAGCCCCCTCTCTATCGTCGCGTGTTGTAGCACTCTCGAGCCCTCCTCCCGAGCTCGCCTCTCTGTCATCTTGTGTTGTCGTGATGATTGAGCCCTTCGCCCTGAGCCCCCCCTCTGTTGTTGCACGTTGTCGTGCTCTCATGCCCTTCGCTCCGAGCACCCCTCTATGACCATCGCATTGTCATCGTGTTGTTGCACCCATCGCCCCGAGCGACCCACCTGCGACCCGGTAGCCGTCGCATGCTCTCGGGCACTTGGCGATCTTGTCGGCATCCAGCGAAGCTTCTTTCTCAGCGGTGTCCAATGAAGGTAAATTAATTTACCTATTTTATTTTTTATTTTTTTAATTTGGGTGGCGTCCAACGAAGGTCAATTAATTTACCTATTTTATTTTTTTAGTTTTTGAATCTGGGTTTTAAAATCTGGGGTTTTAATCTGAGTTTTTATTGCTAACCTGGTTTTTTTTTACTGCTGATTATTCTAGTAGGTAAATTTATTTTTTTAGTAGTTAAATTGTTAACATATTATTCTAGTCGTTGATTCATGATTGTAGGGACAAAGCGCATCTTGGAGTGTGTTCTTCTTCATGACAAAAAAATCCATTTGGTTTAAGTCCAAACTGCAAGTTAGATGTTCATTAGTAACACAGAGATAGCAGCATCATGACTACAACATTAATAAGCTCCAACAATTGTTATGGAAATTGGACTTATTTTATTAATAAGCTACATTAGTAAGTGTATGGAGAGACTATAAAAGGTTATGGAATATTAAATATAATTTGTGTCCTCGATGTGTTCGTGTCATGTCCGTGTCTGTGCTTCATAGCATGACTCCATTATGGAGTTGATTACTTTTTACTGCAGACTTTTCTAACACGTCAAATTCCCTGCTTTGCCACTCACTGCGTATATGATGTTTTCTTTCTTACCGAGGAGCATACATGCACATTTGTCGAGGAAGATTATATCTTCTCTTGGTTTTGCATTACTGTTTGTAATCTGTGGATTCTGTCAACCTCTTCTTTCAAGTGGTTGTGTTTTATTTTCCTATTACCTATTTGTATGTTCAATCGATTCTTCCCTTTTGTCTACAGGTACGGATCGAATCAACTTCTGTTTTGGCTAGTATGTTGGACGGACATTCTCTAACATTATCACAAGTAGCTGAATACAAAGAATCTTCAAAATGTGGATCATTTACTACATTGTCTAGCTCACTGGGACAAAAGCTAATGCAATTGCATACAGGTGCATAATATTAGTCCTTATTTTCAAACTTTTAGATTGATTGGTGGAATGCTTGGACCATGTTTGTATTCTTTTATAATCTTAATTAGTTTTCTATTACTACTTCCTTGTCTGGTGTATTTTTTTGGCTACATGTTTGATTAGAAATTTGTAACATAAATCCTTCTGAGTCTTCTCAGAGGCTTATCGTTTGTTTTTGTTGAATACTTGAATACTTGAATTAACTTCATGTTTTTGTTGTTCATATGAATACCTGAGTGTGGGGGATCCTAGCAAGTTGCGACAATGCCAATCATATTTTTTAATGTGGCTTATTGCTTAATTTACTTAGATCAAGTAACTCAAAAGAACTTCCTAGATATCTTCTGTTTTGCGCTTCGTGTCAATCATGTTCTGTAGATTTATCTACACCACAAAGCATACGATGCTTTATGTTTCTTTTATTCTTGTTTCCCATTGAGTCTCATTTTCTTAATTTGAGATGAGTTGGATAGTCTCTCACTAATACTTTGCCTTGTAAAACGATTTTTGAATTGTTGTTTTCATCCAAGGATCACCTTTACTGAAACAACCTTTTGTTCGTTATGTGCTAGCATGTTACAGCGTGGGCCACATACTAAGGCTCACATGCTCATCACATTGCAAAATTGGCAATGACACCTTTGAGACAGCACAGTCTCCTAGGCTAGTACCTTATGGTGCTCTACCTCTGAATAAATATTCCATGGTTTTACAATTCTTTTCATTTCCTTCTTGTTGGTTAGTATTTTCTCATTTATGATATTTAATTCTTGCATACTGGTTTATGACATGCAACTTTAGCAATACAAAGAGAAAAATTTAGGGAATATAGTCAAGAAATTTTCAAGAATTAGAGTTTCAGGTTTCTTAGATTGTTTAACAAGAAGAAACCATTACTGAAGATGCATAAACTTAAAGAAGGATTGTTAAACTGGAGAGGGTCATCAGAAAAAAAATTAGATGGTTGTAAGATAAGATATTCTCATGGATCAGAATCTTGGGCGGTTAGGAATCATGGACCCAAACTATTGTCGATAAGACAAGGATGTTATTATGGGTGTATGGGGTCAATAGCAAAGTTGCTAGATTCAATCAGAAATAAAATGGGAGTAAATAGCTTATAAGGTGGTATGATGTACCCAATAGGGTTTGAACCTAGCCAGTTGATTGGATTACTGCAGAGCCAAAACCAACACAAGTTTTTAATGATTTTTTTTAATGAGCCACTCTGTCCGAACCCTGAAATGGGTTCCTGTAACTCAAGGCTAGCCAGCGGTCTGGTAAGGTTGGCCTGAGTTAGTTGGGTGATACATGAGGGGCTCGTCAACATCTCCAATCTCTACCATCCAACTAAAACTAAACCTTAAACCATTAAAAGAATCACCAAATCATAACAAGGGCAAACAAATCCACTAAAATAAATTCAAATGTAAAAGCAAACACAAGAGATTTTAAATAGAAAAAAGATGCATAAGACAAATATTTTCAGTCAGAATAGGAATATAGAAGATTGTCAAAACTCAAACATTTAAAATTTTGGTCTCAGATGGTGATAGTGCCAGTAGGAGGGGAAAGCATCATGAGCAAGGTCGGTGAGGTGGCCACTTGCACCACTGATGGAGAAGTGACCAACTTTGCTGGAGGTGGCACAGGCAATGGAGGACAATGCTTCCTGCACCATGAGAGAGAGTGGTTTGACGGATATAGATTTGTGACGGTAATAAAGGATTTGAGAGATATGAGACAATGAAGGGACAACTGGTGTCAAACATTGTGAAAAAGAAAGAAGATGTGTTACAACTTAGATGTTAGGGGCAGCAGCTGGGTAACCTATAGGGGGCATATGACAAGGGATTTCTCTTTAGTTACTTTGTAGAGAGGTTGAGTTGGGCTACCATTACCTAACCCCTCAGCCCAATCCTGACCGAATTGCTAGTTTCCACTGACACTTTTTAGCCCATTCCCAATGGTCCAAACTGAATCCTGCCAAACCCTGTGCTATATGTCAGTTTGGGCTTAGGTTAGCCTGCCCATCTTGCATACCTATATCCTTTATATTCACCAAGTACTCTGAAGATGTTTGTTGGAAAGAAAAAAAAGACAAGTAGCTGAGCTTATATTAATATAATAAGTTGAGTCAATTAGGAGTCCCTGGTGTGAACTACCCTCCAAGTAGGCAGGCGCCTCTTGATCAAACTCGGTGATAGGAAAAATCCTGTAGCTTACCCAGACAGTTGGGTGATAGGTCCCTTATTATTGTCATTCTCGTCTTCATATTATTATGTCGTCTTCATATTATTATGTCAGTTATTCTTTCATGTGGCATCTTGGAAGAAATTTGTGTTCTATTAACCCATGAATGTGGAAATAAATTACTGTATTCATTTACAAACTTATTTTTTCTGAAGATCCACTTGACAGTGGCAGTGATTCTACATACCATATCAAATGCAGATTTTATCCATAACTTATTCCTTTTTCAGCTATACGTCCTTGTTTAATTGCAGTGTCCTATGCATGATAAGTTGATCTTTGTGTTGCAGGTTTATTGTATCTTCTGCAACATGAAACTCATAATGGACTTATTTCATCACTGCTCAAAGTCATCTTGGTTTTGATATCTGCCTCCCCGTATGATTTCGATTCTCTCCTTAATGCTTATTCCTATCTGTTTTTTCATCATATTCTGAAATCTAGAATTGTTAGTGCATATTACATGATGCCCAACAGTGTTGAACCTTTCTTTCCACTATTGATAGTGTGGAGTCTTTCAAATTTTGCAGAAGCCTTTTAGTTTTCATTGTGGATTTAAGTACTGGTCCAACACTAATTTCATTAACATATCATATCATATCGATATGATGCCGGTATACCGTTTGGTATGTCGACTAATTCTGTTGGGTTGGGTATTAATAAAAAAAAGTTGTGTGTGGTTAGAGCACTATAAAACTATATGCACCATTACCAATACTCGGTTGGACAAATATTTTAAATTGTGGCTTTTTAATTTTGTTTCAATTGTTTGAAAGTTTTGAGACTTGCTTCTTTTTTTTCCTTCAAAGGGTAAGTGACGAAAGAAAAAAATATACTGAATGAAGTTTCGAACCCTCAACCCTTGGTAAATTAGTCTGGTACACTACCACTAGACTAATATTTAAGGTGTAAAAAATATGTTGGATGAGGTTTCAAACTCTCAATTTTTGGTAAGTGACTTTGGTATATCACTATCAGACCAATGTTTAAACTTTCAAGTGTAAAAATATATCGGATGAGGTTTTGAACTCTCAACCTTTGGTAAGTAAGTCTGTACACCACCACCAGAACAATATTTAAGATGTAAAAATATATTGGATGAGATTTCAAACCCTCAACCTTTGGTAAGTGGGTTTGGTACACCACCACCAGACCAATGTTTTAGGTAATAAGTCAGATGAGGTTTCAAACCCTCAACCTTTGGCGAGTCTGGTACACCACCACTAGACCAATGTTTAAGATGCTATATATCAGATGAGGTCTCGAACCATCAACCTTTGGTAAGTGGATTTGGTACACCATAACTAGACCAATATTTAAGGTGTAAAATATATGAGATGAGATTTCAAACCCTTGCCTTTGGTAATTGCATCTGGTACACTATCACCAAACAAATGTTTAAGGTATAAAAATATATCAGATAAGGTTTCAAACCCTCAATCTTTGGTAAGTGGGTTTGATAAATCACTACCAGGCCAATGTTTAAAATGTAAAAACCATTAATAGATGTCATATCAGACTTGCTTCTTCTTTATTGCGTATAAACCATGAAGGCAGTAACAGTACTCAATTTATCTTTTCTTTTGTGATATTATTTTGCATTATGTTTGTTTATAATTTACTATTTAACAGATATGGTCGCATGCCTGGGGATTTGCTACCAACTGCAATTACATCCTTGCATTCAAAAATGAAGGAAATCCTTGCCTCCAAAAATGAAAATATTGGTCTTCTGGTATGTTTTAATTTGCTTTTCCTCTGAAAATGATGATGTTTGACAACATTAAAATTTACAACTATTTTTACAGGTTAACAATCTTAGTTGCTTAGGTGCATCATTTTCCAGATCCCCACCTTTATTGCTCGTCCTAAAATTGCTTGAAGAAGATATTTTACATGGTTAGTTTATTTTTATAATTACAAGTTTTCCAGTTCAAATATTCAGTTTGGTTTTCTTATAAATGTTTCAGTCTTTCTTCCTATATTTGTTTCCTTTATTTCTTTCCTACATTGCTTTGGCACACTAGTTTTGCCTTTTAGGACTGAACTGATATGCCAGTCAGGTCTTAATGCTTGATGTTGTATTTCATCAATTCTAAATAGTTGCTTGTTGTTTTTTTTTTTTTCTGTGCAAAGAAGTTTAGTGTATCATGACATATTTCAAATTTTTTTAAAATTTGAAGAAATTACCATTACATCAAATGACGTACATGACGCTCATACGTGGATTTAAAACTGAGACATGTCACTCGTGTAACAATGCACTAACTAATCCGAATGTCTCCATAGAGACTTTTGATCTGTAATTGTTCTTGTCTGATATACAAGTTTTCACTTTTCCACCAACTTTGCACTATGCATAATGTAGTTTTTCTCATTCTACACAATGTTTCTCCTCTTGCTTCTGATATATTGTTTTGTTGTATCATCTGTACTTAGTGCTAGTTGTTATGTTGAAGAGGTGGGCAATAACAGGAAAAATATTCTGGGGAAATTGTTATAGCATTAATTTTCTATTCAATTTGTGTTCATCAGAATTTGCAATGCAGCCAAAGATGACATTTACATTGAATGAGGCAAGGATATTTTGATAACTTTGTAAAGTTGTTGACTAAATGTCATAACTTACAGTTGTTACTATCCTAAGATGATTTGGGAGTTATTCTCATGAATATGTACTTGTATTTTTGTTCAAGCAGATACTTTCATGGATTGGGATGATATTTATGTCATGGATTTAAGTCTCAATTATACTGGGAGGTATGGTTTGGTATTTACCAGTTCAATGGTTGGCCAATATGCTGATCAGGCAATTTTACTTGGTTTGGTCCAAATTTAAGCTTATTTCTTGATAATCTTACCATATCAGACCTATCAGGCGATAAGCTAATTAATACTGAACTTTACTTACCGTAAGCCTACCTCCCACGACTGATTTGGGGATACTTTCTTCCAAGGATTGAAATATCGTACCGTACCGGAGTTTCGACGCTCGCTCGTTATGGGTATGATACTGTATACTGAGTGGTATACCGCCTTTTCCTTCTCCCACGCGGGGCGACGTTACCTCGTATATATATATATATATATATATATATATATATATATATATATATATATATATATATTCTGTTTCGCCCGGTAACGGGCGGTCCGTGTACCGGTCAGCTGACGGACCGATACGTATCGCCCGTACCGGACGGTATTATTCGAACTTGCATACATTGCTTTCTTCTTTGTTTTAAATAAATCTAAGCAGCTGTAATCCTTCTCTCTCTTCCCTCTTCTTTCCCCCTTTCCTATGCCAACTCCAAGATGAGCAGCAAGAACAAGGCGGACCAATCCCAACGTGCCACTACCTCCATTGAGCCTCTCCTTTATTACCCCTACATTCATAACGAGGTCACCTTCGTTCTTGTTTGTCAAATACTCAAGTGTATGCCTCCATCCTCTCCTTCCCTCATCTTTCTTTTATCTGTTCTCTCTCTTTGCTTGTAGTTGTTTGACCCAAGGATTTTAATTTCGAATGATATCGTCCCTACCAGGCGATACGTTTCGGTCCGCCAACAGATCGGTATGCGGACCACCTGCTACTGGGTGGTACTGTCAATTGGGGATGTTTCCGTCCCGTTATCGCCCGAAATCGGTCGGTAACGATCGAGTTCGACTGTCGCCGCTCGCTACCATGCGGTATTAGCCAAGGGAGAAGGAAGAAGAGGGAGAACTTGGTGATCCGGCGTTGCTCTCCCTTGACGATCTCGATCCGTCACCGCCCTCCCTTGCCGTACACGCAGATGAGATGTCGCCTCCTCGTCTGAGGCGACGAGGCCTCGGCGTCGTCGGCGACTTCTCCTCATCCGCACGGGGAGAAGAAACGAGGCGACCTCGCCTCGACGACATCGCCCACTTTTTATTTTTTAACTTTTTTATTATATATATATATATATGTATATATATATATGTATATATATATATGTATATATATATATGTATATACCGAGTGGTACGTCAGAGCATATCGCTCGGTACGCTCATACCGTACCATGCCGAGCTAAGCTTGAAATGTCGATATGGTACAAAATTATGAACGAAGGTTTGACCAGTACCAACCTGTACCAACACATGATATAGCAGTGCATACCATTACCATACTGGTATGGCCAACCTGATCGACATTTTGATCCATGATTCACATATTCATCTTTTGTTTGCATCAATGCCATCTATACAACACTTGCGGACATCAACTCATAAAGATGGAACAGGGTCTCTGTCAATGTGATGGTATAATTCTTTAAGGCATTCAAGAGGGTTGTTATTTTAGATAATGTTATTGTTATCCAAGAATGTAAAGTTGTGGAAATGACTTGACCATTCGATAGCATATCATAACCAATTAAAAAAGAGAAGTTAAAGAAAATGGCAAAAGATTGAGAATAAGAACTCAAGATAGCTTGACAAAATGGATGAAAAAGCAAACAACAAATATATGTGCTTTTCCAATAACAAAAAGCTATTAAGAAAACAAGGCATCAGGAATTGTGACATGGTATGGGAAGAAATGATTACCACAAAGATTGCTGTTTACCTATAATGAGATTGCTGATCATCTCTGATTGAGACTGTGTGCACAAAGCAGGATTGGAGTGGGATGTAAAAGAAAACCTGCCATTAACCTTTAATTTAAATACATGTTTGATTTTCATGAAATAGGATAAAATTGGAGAAAACAATTTCTTTCTGTATTTTCATATATTAGACAAAAGTCTCCTATTATGCATGGAGACTTGGAACCAGTGATCTTTCATGTTTTGTGTTTCTGTTCAATTTAGATGATTAATTTGATCCCATGGATTTTGCAAAAATCAAGGGAAAGAATCGATCACTTGTCACAGTTGTAAAAGGAATGTGAACCAAACCATTCTTTAGGAACATAATTTCTCTTTGTATAATGGAATTGTGCAAAGACCTTTCTATATTGTCTATCTGAATCCTTCTTGATTAACCAGCCATGATAATTGTAGTTCCCCAAAAATCTCTTTATTGCTTAGTTTTTCTTCTTGCAAAAGGATGAAGAAAATAGGCAACAGCACTAATATGATCTAGTAATTTTTCCTTGGAAAAGCCTTCCCTTTCTCTCATCTCCAAGTTTTGGTTTTGCTCCTGTGTTTGAATTAAGTGTGAGACTTTTTATTTTCAGAAAATTATCAAAATAAGGGATTTCAACATCAGGCTTAAGTCATAAGGCTAGTGTTTGAGACACATTGATATAAAATGTATTCGCTGCACATGAGTAACATTGTGTTGCTTTAAAACTGACCCTCTTGGTTTGAAATAAAGTAGTAGTATTTTAATCATAAATGTTTTTCTGAATCTATTGTTGTATGTCCAATTATTTTCAAGCTTTGTAGTTGGTTCATGAGGGAATTGAAGTTAAACTTTTGGTTAGATTATGCAAGTCAATCATTTGCTGAATTGTTGTATGCTTTCAGTATGTTTGTAATAATCAATAAGCTTGCCTTAGAAACTTTGGTTAGTTGTTGTTTTGTTTTCAGACTCCAACATAAGGTTTAGTGATGCAAATCTATTTATGATTATTAGATGTTCTAAACAAGTGACAATGTAAACTGAAACTTTGATCTGTTCAGGTTTTTCTCATGACCAACTAGAGCCATCCATATTCTCTACTTTATTTCACTTATCGGAGAAGAGGAGACATCCAAGTGTTGTTTTTGAGGCCCTTCAGGTATAATATCTTAGTGCTTATTTTTTCTAGTTATTAGTTGTATGTAAATTGTAAAGGTTCTTAAATTGCATTTTGATTGAATTTGCCAGTACTGAATTAATTTTCTCCTAGATGAATGTAATACAAAATGCTGATGAAGACTTAGTATATTCTTCATGGCTTTTAGCATTTTAGGCCATCTTAGGAGGCTCACCTTGGTAGTAGTAGCTTCCTTTGATGGATCAAAGAGTTGATAAAGGCTTAAAGGGTATCCAATAATGATGACAATGAAAAAAAGCCCCAGTGCTTGAAATTTCCAAACAATGGAAACTTATAATGTGAATCATCTACAAAAGAAAACTAAACTTTTCTGGATAAGTGGTTGGAAAGCAAGCGCTAGTATGTGTATTATGATGGTGGCGTCAATATAAAGATGCAAATTATAATGCACCCTATACAATTCAGAGTTTATGATCTTCCCTATAGTTCTGGGCAAGCAAGCAACCAAGTTCATGAAAGTCACTTCTTATGATGTTGTTTCATATATCATGCATTGGGGATTACTGATTGCAAGCCTTTAATTCCCACCAGATTAACCAATTTTTTTCTACTACCAAATCTTTGGACAAATTGAGTAGAACATTTTCAGAAATAGAGCAACTGTTGAAATAACAGTTATTCTTCCTGTATGCAAGTCCATTATGCTCAAATGCCAATAAGGTATGGGCAGGAACATCTGCCAGCACTCAGCTCAATTGCCATTGTGCTGTTTAGGCTAATGTTTTATCCTATTCGAAAATATAGTAATTCATACTGTTATATTGGATTTTGGTTATATTTTAGTTTAAGCACCTGCTTAATTGCCATTGTGCTGTTTAGGCTACTAAGGGGTCACAGCCTAGTATCACCTAGGCAAACCTTGTCCACTATCAACCTGGGGGCTGAGTATTCTTTTACAAAGCAAAGTGTTAACAGGATGATGGAGTGGAATGCTGATTTAAATGAACAGAATGCATTGCAGCAAAGACATAATGAATGAGAGAGAGAGAGAAAGAGAGAGAGAGAGAGAGAGAGAGAGAGAGAGAGAGAGAGAGAGAGAGAGAGTTAAGAACTGTTATGAACTTAAGCAGACAGGCTCTTAACATATTGTTTTCACTAGACAAATTACTCAGTCTTTTGTCTTGCTTTATTGTAACTGAGCAAAGACACAATTCCTTGATCAAGAGGAAGCTATTGTTTTTTTCTGCTTGTTTTACTTAACCATGATTTATTTAATTAGTAGATTCTGATAACTCTTCTCTTAGTTGCTTTGGTAGCTCTGTAGATCAGTTTCGTTGTTTGAATGCTTTAGTCTGTTCCTCAGCTTGGTACTAAAATATACTGAGATAAGGGCTTTTTATTTAAAAAATTTCTCATGGATAGAGGTGTAGTCGTAAATTGTGCATTCCTGATAAGCTGATTGGTATCTAATAAATTCTTCTTCATGTTTTATATACTATTCAATACAGGCATGGACTCTTGATTTTTGACATTATCTTTTAGGTCTTGAGAGCAGTGGCACACAACTATCCAAGTATGGTAACTAGATTTTGGAGACAAGTATCTGATAGTGTTCATGAACTTTTGCACGCAAGGAATCATGAATCTAGCTGTGAAGCAGTAGCTGGTTTTTGCAAGGAAGAATTTAGCAAAGCTGTTGGAGTAACCACAGAAAAATGCATTATGGCTGCTATTAAGGTAACTATCTTATATCATTTGATAATAACAGTTGAAAATCTTTATATGTAGACGATCCTTATAATTTACCATTTATTTGAATACTCATCACCCTTGTATGTACAATGCAGCTTATACATACGTATCTACTAAGATAAATGGTCCTACATGTCATAATGAAATTATGAAAGCATATGTCTATTTTTGAATTTCAACAGTTCCTGTTCATCTTTCAGTATAATGTCAAAAAATGAGTTCCAACTAATTTTTTTATGGTTGGCCATTTTAATAAGCTATAATGAGGAAGTTCACAACTTTAGCTACTGGTAAGTTGTCCCTAATGGAATGGGATGCTGCTTGTTGATTTCAAATCTTGATGATTATGTTCAATAATCTTTCTATTTCTTTGGCCATTCATTCCTCTCCTTATTCAACAATGGTTGGCTGGCAATGCCAGCAGTAACCAGTCGGGTTGGCAGCATCAGGTGGCTTTAGGTAAGGATTGATCAAAAGGATTGATTGTCTTCGAGAGAGAAGGTTATTAACAACAACCTTCTTCTACTCGGAGATCAGAAGAAGATTATTAAAATTTAAAAACCCTAAACATAAACTTAACAGAAGAATATTTTCAAATTGAGGGGTAAGCTCAGTTTATGTGGGTTACTAGGCAGCCTGTGAACCAGACTGGACCAGGCGAATAGCCCTGGTCCACGTGTCGGTTCAGCTGTAGACCAGTAAATACCGTCCTGTACATACATACTTCCATACATACATACTGCCTGGTGTTTACCTGTTTAGGCGGTATTTCAAATCATTGCAGAAACAAATATTCTGTGCTACAATTTAAAAAAATATGATCTTTGTGAGGATTGACCCAGCCAGATTCTGTTTCTAACTGTTGGTAATACCAACCCACTTATATAAGAAACCATCTTCTTTCCACAAAATGTAAGGTCTTGCAATTTCTTTCCAAAAATCAAGGTTCACACCAATATCTCAAATCTCGTGCATGTACTTGTTCTATCTGATTCAGATAGGTGTACTGTCCAAATAATTTGAGATGAAGCAAAAAAAGCAAAGAACCCAAAACCTCAATACTGCTCTCAATATTACCATGTTGCAAACAGAATGGTACGCCTCGCCCTTGCCAGCTGGCCATTGGCACCATTCATAAACAGAGTCTTGAAATGCCATTCTTTTAGCAGGCTAGTGTATGGATTTGGGTTTAGCAATATGGATTTTCTCCATGATTCAGCTCTAAGAAGGGCAGAAGGGCACGGCTGTTCCTTAATTTGGGATCATGTACCATTCTCATCCTTTGTCTTCCTTTTTCCATTGTCTCATCTAGTTTTAATTGATTGATTCTTTATTACTTGAAGATTCGGCTACTGTGCTCGCTGAATGATTCATCGCCGATAAACTCTTCTGTTCCATTTTCTGGTTTGCAAAAGACTAGACTCAATGGAAAATTTCCAAATTTGAAATGAATTGGCATTTAAATTTTCATCTCTTGGAATGGAAGGTGTATCTCAGTTGATTGCTTCATGTGTTTTCCTTCAAGGAGCCAAGGTTCAAATTAAAAATCAGTTTTGATTTCCAAAATTTATGTGGAATGTCTTTGAAAGTCTTTGTTATGATGCTTCTTTGAAGAGAAATAAAAAAAGGTTGAAGTTTCTGGTTGAGTATTACATTGAAGTCCCAGACCTGTCGTAGACTGCTGTGTAGATGGATTTCTGAAAACTTACTACAGCCTGTCACTGTTTAAATCTATGGGCCTTAATAACGACAGGTGTTTTGTAGGGTTGTTGAAGATCTATTGAATTATTTTTGTTGCAAAAAGTTCAAATTATGAAAAGTTGATGCCTGAATTTAGGGTTAATTCACAAAATGATTGCTATTTCATGGCACAGTGGGGTGTCAAAACTGTCCTGACACAGCATACTGCCATGTATTTTGGTCATATTCCGCATACGTCAAAATTTGGCCTGCCCATGTGTCAGTACAGCATATGTGGCTTGGCATGTCAAGATAATTCCTATTCAAGGTACATTATTTTAAAGTATCATACACTTCACTGTATACAAACATTCTCCTTCTCATCATCATCCATTAACACAACCATGTAAGATCTTTAAAGTGAAATTAAAGAACATTTTTTTAATATTCTATTAGGCTCATTAAGGCTCTAGTAATGCTGTTGCAGTTGGTCACCACTGAGTCTTATAATTCCTTGGATTTAAAGGTTCAGTATTTTCTAATGTTAGCTTTCACAGAAATAAAAACAAATTTAGAAAAAGATTGTCGACTTGACACTTTGTAATTGTTGTCATTCTCTATAAATGGCAAGGTTTTATATACCAATTGGAGCAGTATGTTCTGCCGGTATATACCCATTCATTCAAGGATTGATATCGGACCATATAGGTCATTACCGGTTGGTATTCAGTTTGCTATCATATTTTCTTCTGGTGATAAGTTGCTATACCACTTGGTATATCAACACAGTTGCATTCCAAATGGTTACTAGAGAAGGTATCAACTGAGGTCTAAATCCTTGCCATATGGAAAATAAGGAATCTTCATTGTCTCCCATTAGTATTCACAACCATACATGCATGATGGTTTGCTTGTATGTTTACTCACAAAATGTGATGGTTGAGCCCTGGCCCAATAAATTTATTTTGCAAGTACAAGTTAGTTGTTTCATGTTGTTTCAAGCATAGTTTGAAATCTCGTGATTTTCTAACGTAACATTCTGATGTGCACCAATAAGCCAGTTCTACAGTGTACTGACCGAACGTCAGCATTGAACATTTATTTTCATATTTCTTGAGGTCTAACGGTACCATACTGACTTTGGCATAATGGTCCAGCAGGATTCCAGTGTCAGTATCTTTTTGGTATTTTAAACCTTGGTTTCGAGTAAATAAGATGACTTGCCTTTATCTCATAGCCTGGTCCTTCTGATTGAAGGTTTAAATGCAACTATTATTTCAGCTTCTTATATAATATTTATCACATCAAACTTGTTCTTGAGATTGATGATTGCTAATTTAGGCATTGCTGCATTCAATCTTTCACTATCTTAACCACATGAGTTGATTATTTAAAGCTTGTGAATTAGGTTCTCGATGAGTGCCTTCGTGCAGTCTCTGGATTTAAAGGAGCCGATGACCTCCAAGATTTTAGATTACTTGATATCCAGCGTATTTCTGATTGTACCAGAAGTAAGAAGATATCATCTGCTCCTTCGTATGAACTTGATGGTCCAGTGGCCTTAAATGGAGATTGTGCCTCATGTGGGCTTGAGCAGTGGAATGAGATTATCGTAAAGCATCTACCTGAGTCACTATCACATGCCTCTCCAATTGTAAGTTATAGTATTGCAAGATCTAGTCTTTCAATTTGCACCACAATAGTTCATGGTCTGAACCTAATGTATCTTATGAGTCTGAATCTGCATATGCTTGTTTCCTTATTTTATTGTTGTTTATCTTTATTAAGCTTAGATGATCAGCAGAAGAATATCTGAATGAGTTATAGATATGATCTCTTCCTGACTCATTATTGCTATTACTTTGTATTCTTTTATACCTGCCAGTTTGGGCCTTCTGTACAAATACTGGATGAATATTAGATAACAACTTTAGCCTGGTTTGTGGAATTCTTCTACGTCTTGCCTTCTTGTTCTTCTTATATTTTTTTTCTCAGCAAGAGGGTTCATCATCATATTTCTTATTGCTTTTGTATTCAAAATCACATAAAGGACTTTGAAATCTCAAAACAATATCTATTTCATGGATTTATGTTTATCTGGCCTTCAAAATTCAAATGTGAGACAGTGATCAAT
The DNA here is from genome assembly GCF_036884655.1 of Musa acuminata AAA Group. Taxonomy (NCBI): domain Eukaryota; kingdom Viridiplantae; phylum Streptophyta; class Magnoliopsida; order Zingiberales; family Musaceae; genus Musa; species Musa acuminata. The sequence continues at coordinate 9,873 of NW_027021179.1, read as the reverse complement.
ATATTTCAGAAGTATTAAACATAGGGATTGAGTTCACTTGATTTCATATGTTTGGAGGACAATCATCTAGGGTTTATGGTGCATAATGATGTTGAAATTTCATGTAAAAATGAGTTATTCGTTTTTTTTCTACATGGATTGTAAACAAAATTTCTTGTAGTTCTTTTGGTAGATACTGATCAACTCATGCCTATGCTCATTCAGGTGAGGGCAGCATCAGTTACATGCTTTGCTGGGATGACATCGGGTGTTTTCTCCTCTTTGACTAAGGACAAACAAGAATTTGTTATTTCTTCAGCTGTATGTTGTGACAAATACTGACATAGATCATTTACAGTTTCTATTATTAAACAAAAAATTTAGGATATTTTTTGGTAAGTAGTATATGGAAGTATTCACCATGTGCATTCCATAGGTTACTGCAACATTCGGTGATGGAGTTCCTTCTGTCAGATCAGCTGCATGCCGAGCCATTGGTGTCCTAACATGTTTCTCAGAAATTGTTTCTCGGTAATTCTATCTTGGATGTTCTTGCATCTCAAATTGCAGTGATTTAGAATCTGGAGTTACATTTCACTTTCATCGGAGTGCCATTTTTCAGATCAACAGTGATTGACAAATTTATACGTGCAGTTGATTATAATTCACACGGTCCCATAGCCTCGGTACCTACTTTTCTGTTTTTAATATTGCTACCTTTTCTTACTAGAATTACATTTTTGTTTTCTTATCTTTTAAATGGCTAGTTTTATTACAATTATGTTTTTCTTCATCCAGGTACGGATTACCGCTTCATGGGCTCTAGCAAATATATGTGACGCCCTTCGCCACAGAGCAACTGAACTGGACTTGGATAGATCTGAAGGTTAGATTTGTTGCCATTTGTCTTATTTTACAGGCTTTTTACCTATATTTCATTTTAAGCTCAAGAATTCTCAGATGCAGGTGAAATAAGGCTTTCTGACTCTATCTATCTTTTAGTTGAAAGTGCACTACGATTAACTAAGGATGGTGATAAGGTGAGGTGGTTACAACTTACAACTTACATCCAAATATGTTTCCTCATATTTGTATCCACCATATTTATTTCTTACATTCTCTTTTCTGTTGGTATGATGTAAAAGATGTGTTGAACCTGTTGATGCTCTAATATATAGCAAATGCCTATTTGTTTGCATATATGGATAGGCTGAATTGTGACAGTTATTTGGTTTGCGTTCCTGAAAAGGTCGACAATATTTTGTGAAAATACTAGCAAAATGGATTCTAAATTATAGTTATCAAGATTGAACTAGTACTTGAACTGGCCATGCCTTTGGTCATTTGGATAATTGTCCAGACTGATCGGTCTGATGTTTCAATAAAATTTAAAAATATAAATGTGTACAATGATAAATTAATTTTATATGATAAAAATATAAAATATACAAAAGGAATATGTTTTCTTGTTCTTCTCATTACTTCCTTTTTCATTTTTTTTCAATTTGTGTCTTTTTCTTATCCTTCCTTGCTTTTTCTTCTTTCTCTTCTCCATCTTTGCTTCTCTGCTGATAACATCCCTCGATTCTCTTCCATGACACAGCCACGAGCAGCAACCTGAAGCAGGGTATAGGTGATGAGCAGTTCTTCCTTCTCCTCTCCTCTCTTTCTCCCCTACAGTTTTTCTTTCCTAGGCTGTTACATCTTTTCTGATTGTCCTATTTCTCCTTCGTTATTTTTCTTCTGCTTCTTTTAGACAGGAATGAAGAGGGGCATCAGAACGTACTCAAATGTGGGTGTGGTGGCAAAGGAGAGGCGTCAGGAAGAAGCGCTTGATTGTGGCATAGGTTTGGGGGAATAGGATGTGGCAGTTAAAGGAACTGGGGCCAAGGAAGACACAAGAAAATAACTCGACAATTTTAATAAACTCAACATGTTGTACCACCTGAGGTGGCACGGTATGGATGGTAAGAACTGGTATGACCAGCGACCGAGATGCAGATCACCCGAGTTCCTATTGGCATGCCCCAGTGTACCATGTTGGTACACTAGTGCAGACTGGCACATACTGACCTGACAAATCTCCGAAACAGGTCCGGTACCCGAAATGACGAACCCTGGTTTAATGAAAACCATCCTATTCACCTTTTTTCTTTCTCTAGGAGGAGCCAGATTTTCTCAAAAAGGTTGTACATCATATGACTTTGTTATCTAGAATGTAAACCATCTAAGTCAATGTACTGGTGTAGGTGCCGAAGTTCAAAATTTTTGGTCTAGTACAAGTACAGGAACTCATCAACTGATAGAAGCTAATCATTATGGTATTAATATGATCAGTACATACCTAAAAGTTCTAAAATTGTGGTTTATGTTTGGTATATAGGTGGCACAGTTCTTTGCCAGCATACTGTTATCTGGTTGGACTGGTATGACACCATTGGTATACCATACTATTTATTTCTGTGGTAGATAGAGACATACTAGATGCTTCTCTTGGTTCGTGGAGATGATCAGTTGGTTCATGTTGATCGCGAATCATGCTACATGCTGATTTCTTAATTTGCTATTATTAGGTAAGATATATTTATTTTACCAAGTAATTAACTGATCATCGAATTGGGTTGCTAGTAATGGAAGCAGAAAACTCAGAGAGATTCATTATTATTATTATTATTATTGGTTTAGTGCTTTTATTGTCTTAGCTTTTTGTCTATGATCCTCAGTTCTGAATCGTGTTGCTGAGATGGAAAAGATTCATGAGTTGTAATCAGGAACCTTGATTTAGGTTTCATGGGAGTTAGAGATCATTAAAACTTCAATATATGGAAAATTATGCATTAAAATAAGAAACATGTGCTCTTTTTATCCAGTCCCCTTCATCATCTGATGCAACATGATGCTATGGAGTCCTAATGGTGATCTCTCTCTTGGCTGAAGCACTCGATTAATACATCACTGGTTTTAAGTCAAAATAGACTGTTTAGTCCAGATTATTCCAGCATAGTTAGGCGACAGATCAAAGTCAAATATCGAATTCTACTATATCCATGTTGGTTGAGATCCTGGTGTCTTGGTATAAGGATGCCACAAGATGTTGCGACTGATATTAGCAAAACATTAAGCACTTGAATCCTTCTCTAAGAATACTAAAATTTTCTAAGTAAAGATTTTAATTTCTAATATCTTAAGAATTTTAAAAATACTGTTGATTCTTTTAGGGACGAGAGAAATCACAGGCAAGGTATGAACCAGAATTTATGAAGCTTAACAGACATTAAGATTTAAGATTGTGTAATTATTTCTTTATGGCAGTTGTGGTTGTTTGACCATGTGACAACATCTATTGTCTTCTTGTTGATATGTAGCAGTCAAGGCCTGCCATTTCGGGTACTGATGCTATATCGGTCACTGGGTGGACCAGTTAAAAATATTGGTCCATACAAGTCTACTGAGTGTCTGTATACTGGTATGCGCCAGATTTTGGTACATACATAAGATATTCCCAAATAATCTATTTTAACCTAATATATCCCCTTTTCTGGTTATATGTAATCAAATTAGATAGTTTGTTTTTGAAAAATAAGATATGGATTAATGAAAATGTCTCATCTAGAGAGGCAACACAAATTAAGACATATTCTGATGAAAAATTGAGTCTTGCTCTTGTTTTGTTAGCATATTTAACTCGATATTACAAAAATCTTCGTGTTGAGCTCACAAGGGACCTTCCTGGTGAATCAAAATAGGTTTATAAACAATATATATGCTTATAAAATACTAAATGAAATGTAAAACAAAGACAAATACCTACTCGAACCCGGACCAATACATCTAGGATCGATATGGGTCCAATATCGAGTATTGTTTGGGATCCTCGATATGATGGATAGAATGTCATCTGTAGGACCCATTGATGTAATAACGTGGTCATAGTCGTTGCTGCATTATCATTGATGACTCTGTGATAGGGGGCTCTTATGAGAAGTACGTTGATGCCGCATCATCATTGATGGCTTTATGGTAGGAAGCTCATATGACAAATAGGATCGCAACAGGTATGATAGGATTTGTCATCATATCATTGTTGCATATCTTACTTAGAGAAGAATGACCAACTTCCACCATGTATATGTTGGTTATTCCATCATAATGGTAGGAAGGCTGTGAATATGTTGAATTCCCATCAATGTCACTATTGGGTAGGCTTTATGACATATGAGACGAATCATCCATTCCTTCCCCTTCCCCTTATCCTTGCAGCCATAAATGAGCTGCACGGATCCTCATGCTTTGTGATCCGAAACCTATGTGCCATGAGCAGTGATTTAAATAGGCGCCTGGGCGCTCGGGCAAGGTGAGGCAAGGTGAGGCCCGAGCGCCTCATGGGTGAACCTGGCGACGTGCTTTAATGAGATGTTGCCTGGGTGTTCGCTTGAACCCAGGCGTCGAGTGCCTGATTCAAATGAAGCAACCGAACCAGACTTTTAAGTTTGGTTCGGTTCAATAGTGCCTCGTTTCTTACCTGCACAAGCCACCCCCGCACACCTGCACGACCCCGAGCCATCAACTCAAGTGCTGCTTCTGCGTCCTGTCACGACCTTAGCTGGTTTTGCCTAAGGCGTGCGGCACCCTCGCGCGTCCGTCCGCAAAGGTCAGCCTCCCCGAAGCCTCCCATTGTCCCTTAGGACCAACAAAAGAGAGAACGGGTTAAAGAGAACGCCTCAATCGGGATCCATAAGCATACATGTCCGAAAAACACTTCATAGACAATGCAAATTACAAACAGACTTTACAAGCTCTGAATAGTGACACAACAAAGGGTAAAATGGTCCATTACAGATCGAAAAGCTCTCGCACGTGTCCACATGACACAACCTTTATTTACAAGCCTAAAGAGGCCACCAACCCAACTAACATGAGACTATTTAGCCTTCGGCCGCCCCTCTACCTGCTGTACAAGGCATGAACATGCCAAAAGACAACGGACAGACATAAGCATTACATCCAACATCTTGTTTAGAAGTTTGTCCGTTACAGTCCGGCACCAACGCTTTCTGCTGCTGCCTCCGTTGCAGACGTAGCGGACTGAAGCTTCCTTTAGCGCCGATGGACGGGTTCAACGGGCTAGCCTTCGTCCGTAGCTTCCTTCCGCCACCGCTACTTCTGGTGCAATTCCTTCCACCACCGACGGTGAGGACCGTAGCTTCCTCCACTATTGATGGACACCTCTGAAGCTTCCTCCACCCACAACATCGCTATCCGTAGCTTTCGTCGCTACCGCTGCTGCTGCTGTCCGCAGCTTCCGTTGCTGCCGCTGCTGCTGCTGCCACGGTTGTCATCTGCAGCTTCTTCCTCCTCCACTACTGCTGCTGTCCGCAGCTTCTTCCGTCACCGCTGCCTTCTCCTTCCTCACTTTCTACCGTCGATGACACTTTTCTCTCCTTTTCCTACTGTTAAAAGTTCTTTTCTCTCCCTTTAATTACTGTAAACAGTAAATAATATACTGTTAATAGTAGATTGTTAACTATTGTACAAAGCAAATATGTCCCTTTGCTCTTAATAGTAAAATAAGCCTGCAATGGGATATACTAGGATGGTACTTTAGATCTTTTTAATTTAATATTATATTTTTTATTTATATAATCATATTTATCAATTATATTATATATTTTTTTATTTTAATATTTCAGAGCATCTCATTTCGTTTGGGCGAGCGCCTAGCGCTTTTTAAGTCACTAGCCATGAGTAAATACTACTCCTCGACCATCGTACCCTGACTCTTGAGTAGTGGTACCACGATGTTGTTGCCAACATTGGATGATGGTTGTTGGTGATGTTGTTATCTCCATGGAATTCATGAAACGTGGACAACAAGGGAGATAGTGTCTCATCACCAGACTGAACCTGTTGCTCATCAATGTGTTCATGGGATCCCAAGACCATCAAGCTCGTCCCTTTCCCTTCTCGCAAGAGTCGGATGTTCTCATGATCACTAGCTCCTCCTGTAAGCCTTGTTCCTCTTCTTATACTGCCATCAATATAATTAGGAGATACATTTTCTATTGCAAATCTAACAAAATAAACCTCTGGGGACACTATTACAGGCTTTTCTTGGTCATTAAAAATCATATGTAATTCTTTGTTCTTCTTTTTATGCTTTTCCGTTAATTGCTTTAACAAATCTCTAAATCAGCATCGTGGTTCCTTTCAGAAAATTTCAAAATGAAGATAGGTGTGTCATTTTGCTCATGTCTAGGAGATTCACTCATTATTCTTATCGTCAGTATTTGAATTTCACTCCAACAGTTCCTAAAATTTTAACTTATTTTTATAGATTAAGTCAAATGCTGTGAGGGCTCTTGGAAACCTGTCAAGATTTATCAGATTAACTAATCATTCTGCTGAAAGTTTGCCAAGGTACTAATGGTATTCTATTAGTTAACTAGTGCATTTGTCTTTCTTATATTAATGTACAAAAGAAATGACTGGTTAATTTTCATCATCAGTGGTTCAAAGTCAGCTTTTCATGGAAATGCCCACTGGCTTGAGAGAATGGTGCAAGCATTTGTTTCTTGTGTGACTACTGGCAATGTAAAGGTATGTCAAGCATTTGCTTCACTACATTTTGCTCATGGTTAACATTGTGTATCAGTAGGATAAGTGATGACTAATATCTTGTTTTACCAAGCACCTTGAGAAAACAAATTCAATGGCAAAACCTCATTCTTTACAAATAATTGCATGGAGGTTGGTTTATTTAAAATCTTCCGATGGTCTTTGTTAACTTTTTAACTCTTTGGTGTTTCAGGTCCAATGGAATGTTTGTCATGCCTTAAGCAACTTATTCATGAATGAAACAATAAAGCTACATGATATGTCTTGGTAAGGTTATCTCAATTTGTCCAATGATGTTGTGTATTATATGTTTTCTTTCATTGTTTTATTGCTTTACATTAAACATCTTCAGATTTCAACCTCATTATACTTAGTACTTTATTAATTTGTATGGCCATGCAACATAGAATTTCTTATGGTGTAGAAGTGATGGTGAATAGTTAAAAGAATATGCAAATGTTACTTAATTTTCTCTGCATGTAATATCTGTCCTATCCCCACGTATTATGTTTTGAGACCAAAGTGACTTCAAAGTAAAGATGAAAAAAAAGAGTCTATCTATTGGCCTGTTTGTTGCACTAATCTTTGAGCTCACTATATTTAATGAAGATCAAGTTTACCTGATAGTTAATTATATTAGTTATTGTTTTGGGGATGAAGTGGTGATAAAATTGATTTTTTTCTAGTATCTATTTTGATATTTCTAACATGGTTTGCTTTACCGGTTTGTACCGGTGTACTGACTATCGCTACGGTATGTACTAATGTTCAGACATACAATATGGTGGGGGTGTATCGACATATTAGTATGTACCGTCCATACCGATCCCCTGTTGGACCGGTACATACCGTCTGTACTGAGCGGTACATCGTGATATGGTGAACTTTGAATTTTCTGGTCTCTCTTCCCTAACAGTTTATCATTGCAGTAGTTTCTTTTACAATATTTTTCTTGTTTCCCAAGCACCAATGTGTTCGTTTTGTTTCTTCTCTAATAATTTCTTGATTGATGTATTTCTATTATTTCAAATCATTAATGCTGTATTTGGATCCTATATCTTTTAAAAGATTTTTATATTTTTATAGATAATATTCCTAGCTTCACCTATTAATAACCATTAGATATATTATTAATAACCAAGTTTTTTTGTATTACAGGTTAATAAATTACATTATATGATTAAACATTCCAAAAATAAAATTTGTGATTTATCTACAACTCCTATGTAAATGTGGTTATGTGCAATACATTTGCATTTGAAAGTCTACACATTTTGATCTCCTTCCCCAAACCCTACATCGAGTCATCCTTTTATGCTTATGCAAAAAATGAATACATATATATATATATATATATATATATATATATATGTATGTATATGTATATATATATGTATGTATATGTATGTATATATATATGTATGTATGTATATATATATATGTATGTATATATATATATGTATGTATATATATATGTATGTATATGTATATATATATGTATGTATATGTATGTATATATATATGTATATATATATGTATGTATGTATATATATATGTATGTATGTATGTATATATATATATGTATGTATGTATATATATATATGTATATGTATGTATGTATATATATATATATATGTATATATATATATATGTGTGTGTGTGTGTGTGTATGTATGTATGCATGTATGTATACACACACATATATATGTAATCGATCTACATCACGGGTCATGCCTACTTGACCTACTTCCTGTTGGTCGTTGCACTTTTAGAACTCAATATTCGAAGAGTTGGATGCCCTTACAGGACAACTCCCTTGAGTGGTGTGCCCGACACGATCACCTCAACACCCAAGTTTCGAGGTCTTACATGATGGTCAAAATTAACATTCAGATCCTGAAGTATACATGAGAGCCCCTTATTTATAGAGTGGTGAAAAAATATCCCCAAAGTAAGGATTATTCGGAAAAATATTCTCATCCTTAACCCAAAAAATATTCTGAAAAATATTCGCATGTAGAGAACTCAATTGGCTCGAAATATTGGCTGTATCAATATGAAAAACAATTTCCTACAGATGTTTTGGGTTAGCAGTTACATGTAGTAAATATTTTGAATTTAGAAGTTCACTGAGTTGATCTTTTTATGAATTTACTACTTTAACCTTCTACAATAATGTTTAAATATCTTTGTATTATGGAATTGCTTTTATGGTATATTGACATAGCTTCAGGAACCTACTATATTAATTTGTTATTCCTTGTATATGCTTTTTTTGCATATGATTTAGCTAATAAAATAGTATATGGCTATAAATTTTTTTTGTTTTGCATTTTCACATATCATGGGCTTTTGTTCTTTAATTTTCTAGGTTACAGGACTACAGTAAGCCTAATTGATGTTACTTCAGTGCATCTTGTTTGACTAAAATTTCAGATTCGCTTTACTACTGACTACTGGAATGACTTCTAGGGTTTGAATTCTCTATCAATTTCACTTGTATGACGTACAACAACAATTATAGTAGTATTTTTTCCATATAGCTGCATGGTGAGCTTATTTGTGGAAGAAATGCAATGACAATTTAATGATGAATTACATGCAAAAGTTTCAGAAATTAAAAAGGAAAAAAATAAGCAATTGCATTTTGTTAGACTGAAACAATATAAGAATTGAATATTCCATGAAGCAGCCATGGTATGCAAATTTTCGATGTACATACTTTTACAAGTTGGAGCCACATATACTTTACTCAAAATTTACATCATAAAGTTCAAACTAAATTCACAAAAAATTATGATCAGTGCAGTGTTCAAGGTCTGAAATCCAAATTTCTTCAATTTACTGACACTGAAAGCATAGAGTTCAATTCTTTTTTTCCTGACATATGTGGGAGAAAGAGAAGTGACCAAGAAGAGTGGCTTCTTTGTTTTATGGGAGGAACCCATTGAGAACCCTTCTCTCTCTTTAACCATCAAATAACGCTTATCAGTGACCTTTGTTCCATAATGACCAGTTACATTTATATAGCACAGGACTCTTGGACTTTATTGGTTTACTTGAAAGTTTTGATTTTGCAGTACTCAATGACCGTGAACTTATCATTTTCAATTGCATTGAATTGTAGCAATAGTTTCTCATTTTGTCATTTAAATTTCCATTATATACTTTAATGTGTATAATTCATTGCAGGGTCGATGTTTTTATTTTTCAGTTTGTTGTCTTTCTTCCTCGAATACCTTGGATGCAGTTGTCAGTTTGTTCTGATTATAGGCACTC
>NW_027021178.1:17500-22500 GCF_036884655.1 Musa acuminata AAA Group | reverse complement strand
CTGCTATACGAAAGCCCCATCCAGCCCTGTGCCACCCGGGGGGTTCCAGGGTGCTGAGATGGCTGACGTTTTGCTCCGCTCTCGACGGTCACCGCGCAACGCAAGAACAGGCCAAAAACTGGCCAAAACGGCCCAAAAACGGGCCAAAACTGGCCATTTTTGGCTGCGCGAGCGAGCGGCGAGCGGCGGACAGCGAGCGAAGCGAGAGGCAGCACCGTCCCTGCTATACGAAAGCCCCATCCAGCCCTGTGCCACCCGGGGGGTTCCAGGGTGCTGAGATGGCTGACATTTTGCTCCGCTCACGACGGTCGCCGCGGCACACAAGAACAGCCCAAAAACAGGCCAAAACAGCCCAAAAACGGGCCAAAACTGGCCATTTTTGGCTGCGCGAGCGAGCAGCGAGCGGCGGACAGCGAGCGAAGCGAGAGGCAGCACCGTCCCTGCTATACGAAAGCCCCATCCAGCCCTGTGCCACCCGGGGGGTTCCAGGGTGCTGAGATGGCTGACGTTTTGCTCCGCTCACGACGGTCGCCGCGGCACGCAAGAACAGGCCAAAAACTGGCCAAAACAGCCCAAAAACGGGCCAAAACTGGCCATTTTTTGCTGCGCGAGCGAGCGGAGAGCGGCGAACAGCGAGCGAAGCGCGAGGCAGCACCGTCCCTGCTATACGAAAGCCCCATCCAGCCCTGTGCCACCCGGGGGGTTCCAGGGTGCTGAGATGGCTGACATTTTGCTCCGCTCACGACGGTCACCGCGCCACACAAGAACAGCCCAAAAACAGGCCAAAACAGCCCAAAAACGGGCCAAAACTGGCCATTTTTGGCTGCGCGAGCGAGCGGCGAGCGGCGAACAGCGAGCGAAGCGAGAGGCAGCACCGTCCCTGCTATACGAAAGCCCCATCCAGCCCTGTGCCACCCGGGGGGTTCCAGGGTGCTGAGATGGCTGACGTTTTGCTCCGCTCACGACGGTCACCGCACCACGCAAGAACAGGCCAAAAACTGGCCAAAACAGCCCAAAAACGGGCCAAAACTGGCCATTTTTGGCTGCGCGAGCGAGCGGCGAGCGGCGAACAGCGAGCGAAGCGAGAGGCAGCACCGTCCCTGCTATACGAAAGCCCCATCCAGCCCTGTGCCACCCGGGGGGTTCCAGGGTGCTGAGATGGCTGACGTTTTGCTCCGCTCTCGACGGTCACCGCGCAATGCAAGAACAGGCCAAAAACTGGCCAAAACGGCCCAAAAACGGGCCAAAACTGGCCATTTTTGGCTGCGCGAGCGGCGAGCGGCGGACAGCGAGCGAAGCGAGAGGCAGCACCGTCCCTGCTATACGAAAGCCCCATCCAGCCCTGTGCCACCCGGGGGGTTCCAGGGTGATGAGATGGCTGACGTTTTGCTCCGCTCTCGACGGTCACCGCGCAATGCAAGAACAGGCCAAAAACTGGCCAAAACGGCCCAAAAACGGGCCAAAACTGGCCATTTTTGGCTGCGCGAGCGAGCGGCGAGCGGCGGACAGCGAGCGAAGCGAGAGGCAGCACCGTCCCTGCTATACGAAAGCCCCATCCAGCCCTGTGCCACCCGGGGGGTTCCAGGGTGCTGAGATGGCTGACGTTTTGCTCCGCTCTCGACGGTCACCGCGCAATGCAAGAACAGGCCAAAAACTGGCCAAAACGGCCCAAAAACGGGCCAAAACTGGCCATTTTTGGCTGCACGAGCGAGCGGCGAGCGGCGGACAGCGAGCGAAGCGAGAGGCAGCACCGTCCCTGCTATACGAAAGCCCCATCCAGCCCTGTGCCACCCGGGGGGTTCCAGGGTGCTGAGATGGCTGACGTTTTGCTCCGCTCTCGACGGTCACCGCGCAATGCAAGAACAGGCCAAAAACTGGCCAAAACGGCCCAAAAACGGGCCAAAACTGGCCATTTTTGGCTGCACGAGCGAGCGGCGAGCGGCGGACAGCGAGCGAAGCGAGAGGCAGCACCGTCCCTGCTATACGAAAGCCCCATCCAGCCCTGTGCCACCCGGGGGGTTCCAGGGTGCTGAGATGGCTGACGTTTTGCTCCGCTCTCGACGGTCACCGCGCAATGCAAGAACAGGCCAAAAACTGGCCAAAACGGCCCAAAAACGGGCCAAAACTGGCCATTTTTGGCTGCACGAGCGAGCGGCGAGCGGCGGACAGCGAGCGAAGCGAGAGGCAGCACCGTCCCTGCTATACGAAAGCCCCATCCAGCCCTGTGCCACCCGGGGGGTTCCAGGGTGCTGAGATGGCTGACGTTTTGCTCCGCTCTCGACGGTCACCGCGCAATGCAAGAACAGGCCAAAAACTGGCCAAAACGGCCCAAAAACGGGCCAAAACTGGCCATTTTTGGCTGCGCGAGCGAGCGGCGAGCGGCGGACAGCGAGCGAAGCGAGAGGCAGCACCGTCCCTGCTATACGAAAGCCCCATCCAGCCCTGTGCCACCCGGGGGGTTCCAGGGTGCTGAGATGGCTGACGTTTTGCTCCGCTCTCGACGGTCACCGCGCAATGCAAGAACAGGCCAAAAACTGGCCAAAACGGCCCAAAAACGGGCCAAAACTGGCCATTTTTGGCTGCACGAGCGAGCGGCGAGCGGCGGACAGCGAGCGAAGCGAGAGGCAGCACCGTCCCTGCTATACGAAAGCCCCATCCAGCCCTGTGCCACCCGGGGGGTTCCAGGGTGCTGAGATGGCTGACGTTTTGCTCCGCTCTCGACGGTCACCGCGCAATGCAAGAACAGGCCAAAAACTGGCCAAAACGGCCCAAAAACGGGCCAAAACTGGCCATTTTTGGCTGCACGAGCGAGCGGCGAGCGGCGGACAGCGAGCGAAGCGAGAGGCAGCACCGTCCCTGCTATACGAAAGCCCCATCCAGCCCTGTGCCACCCGGGGGGTTCCAGGGTGCTGAGATGGCTGACGTTTTGCTCCGCTCTCGACGGTCACCGCGCAATGCAAGAACAGGCCAAAAACTGGCCAAAACGGCCCAAAAACGGGCCAAAACTGGCCATTTTTGGCTGCACGAGCGAGCGGCGAGCGGCGGACAGCGAGCGAAGCGAGAGGCAGCACCGTCCCTGCTATACGAAAGCCCCATCCAGCCCTGTGCCACCCGGGGGGTTCCAGGGTGCTGAGATGGCTGACGTTTTGCTCCGCTCTCGACGGTCACCGCGCAATGCAAGAACAGGCCAAAAACTGGCCAAAACGGCCCAAAAACGGGCCAAAACTGGCCATTTTTGGCTGCGCGAGCGAGCGGCGAGCGGCGGACAGCGAGCGAAGCGAGAGGCAGCACCGTCCCTGCTATACGAAAGCCCCATCCAGCCCTGTGCCACCCGGGGGGTTCCAGGGTGCTGAGATGGCTGACGTTTTGCTCCGCTCTCGACGGTCACCGCGCAATGCAAGAACAGGCCAAAAACTGGCCAAAACGGCCCAAAAACGGGCCAAAACTGGCCATTTTTGGCTGCACGAGCGAGCGGCGAGCGGCGGACAGCGAGCGAAGCGAGAGGCAGCACCGTCCCTGCTATACGAAAGCCCCATCCAGCCCTGTGCCACCCGGGGGGTTCCAGGGTGCTGAGATGGCTGACGTTTTGCTCCGCTCTCGACGGTCACCGCGCAATGCAAGAACAGGCCAAAAACTGGCCAAAACGGCCCAAAAACGGGCCAAAACTGGCCATTTTTGGCTGCACGAGCGAGCGGCGAGCGGCGGACAGCGAGCGAAGCGAGAGGCAGCACCGTCCCTGCTATACGAAAGCCCCATCCAGCCCTGTGCCACCCGGGGGGTTCCAGGGTGCTGAGATGGCTGACGTTTTGCTCCGCTCTCGACGGTCACCGCGCAATGCAAGAACAGGCCAAAAACTGGCCAAAACGGCCCAAAAACGGGCCAAAACTGGCCATTTTTGGCTGCACGAGCGAGCGGCGAGCGGCGGACAGCGAGCGAAGCGAGAGGCAGCACCGTCCCTGCTATACGAAAGCCCCATCCAGCCCTGTGCCACCCGGGGGGTTCCAGGGTGCTGAGATGGCTGACGTTTTGCTCCGCTCTCGACGGTCACCGCGCAATGCAAGAACAGGCCAAAAACTGGCCAAAACGGCCCAAAAACGGGCCAAAACTGGCCATTTTTGGCTGCACGAGCGAGCGGCGAGCGGCGGACAGCGAGCGAAGCGAGAGGCAGCACCGTCCCTGCTATACGAAAGCCCCATCCAGCCCTGTGCCACCCGGGGGGTTCCAGGGTGCTGAGATGGCTGACGTTTTGCTCCGCTCTCGACGGTCACCGCGCAATGCAAGAACAGGCCAAAAACTGGCCAAAACGGCCCAAAAACGGGCCAAAACTGGCCATTTTTGGCTGCACGAGCGAGCGGCGAGCGGCGGACAGCGAGCGAAGCGAGAGGCAGCACCGTCCCTGCTATACGAAAGCCCCATCCAGCCCTGTGCCACCCGGGGGGTTCCAGGGTGCTGAGATGGCTGACGTTTTGCTCCGCTCTCGACGGTCACCGCGCAATGCAAGAACAGGCCAAAAACTGGCCAAAACGGCCCAAAAACGGGCCAAAACTGGCCATTTTTGGCTGCACGAGCGAGCGGCGAGCGGCGGACAGCGAGCGAAGCGAGAGGCAGCACCGTCCCTGCTATACGAAAGCCCCATCCAGCCCTGTGCCACCCGGGGGGTTCCAGGGTGCTGAGATGGCTGACGTTTTGCTCCGCTCTCGACGGTCACCGCGCAATGCAAGAACAGGCCAAAAACTGGCCAAAACGGCCCAAAAACGGGCCAAAACTGGCCATTTTTGGCTGCACGAGCGAGCGGCGAGCGGCGGACAGCGAGCGAAGCGAGAGGCAGCACCGTCCCTGCTATACGAAAGCCCCATCCAGCCCTGTGCCACCCGGGGGGTTCCAGGGTGCTGAGATGGCTGACGTTTTGCTCCGCTCTCGACGGTCACCGCGCAATGCAAGAACAGGCCAAAAACTGGCCAAAACGGCCCAAAAACGGGCCAAAACTGGCCATTTTTGGC
>NW_027021178.1:2500-7500 GCF_036884655.1 Musa acuminata AAA Group | reverse complement strand
GAGCGGCGAGCGGCGAACAGCGAGCGAAGCGAGAGGCAGCACCGTCCCTGCTATACGAAAGCCCCATCCAGCCCTGTGCCACCCGGGGGGTTCCAGGGTGCTGAGATGGCTGACGTTTTGCTCCGCTCTCGACGGTCACCGCGCAATGCAAGAACAGGCCAAAAACTGGCCAAAACGGCCCAAAAACGGGCCAAAACTGGCCATTTTTGGCTGCGCGAGCGGCGAGCGGCGGACAGCGAGCGAAGCGAGAGGCAGCACCGTCCCTGCTATACGAAAGCCCCATCCAGCCCTGTGCCACCCGGGGGGTTCCAGGGTGCTGAGATGGCTGACGTTTTGCTCCGCTCTCGACGGTCACCGCGCAATGCAAGAACAGGCCAAAAACTGGCCAAAACGGCCCAAAAACGGGCCAAAACTGGCCATTTTTGGCTGCGCGAGCGAGCGGCGAGCGGCGGACAGCGAGCGAAGCGAGAGGCAGCACCGTCCCTGCTATACGAAAGCCCCATCCAGCCCTGTGCCACCCGGGGGGTTCCAGGGTGCTGAGATGGCTGACGTTTTGCTCCGCTCTCGACGGTCACCGCGCAATGCAAGAACAGGCCAAAAACTGGCCAAAACGGCCCAAAAACGGGCCAAAACTGGCCATTTTTGGCTGCACGAGCGAGCGGCGAGCGGCGGACAGCGAGCGAAGCGAGAGGCAGCACCGTCCCTGCTATACGAAAGCCCCATCCAGCCCTGTGCCACCCGGGGGGTTCCAGGGTGCTGAGATGGCTGACGTTTTGCTCCGCTCTCGACGGTCACCGCGCAATGCAAGAACAGGCCAAAAACTGGCCAAAACGGCCCAAAAACGGGCCAAAACTGGCCATTTTTGGCTGCACGAGCGAGCGGCGAGCGGCGGACAGCGAGCGAAGCGAGAGGCAGCACCGTCCCTGCTATACGAAAGCCCCATCCAGCCCTGTGCCACCCGGGGGGTTCCAGGGTGCTGAGATGGCTGACGTTTTGCTCCGCTCTCGACGGTCACCGCGCAATGCAAGAACAGGCCAAAAACTGGCCAAAACGGCCCAAAAACGGGCCAAAACTGGCCATTTTTGGCTGCACGAGCGAGCGGCGAGCGGCGGACAGCGAGCGAAGCGAGAGGCAGCACCGTCCCTGCTATACGAAAGCCCCATCCAGCCCTGTGCCACCCGGGGGGTTCCAGGGTGCTGAGATGGCTGACGTTTTGCTCCGCTCTCGACGGTCACCGCGCAATGCAAGAACAGGCCAAAAACTGGCCAAAACGGCCCAAAAACGGGCCAAAACTGGCCATTTTTGGCTGCGCGAGCGAGCGGCGAGCGGCGGACAGCGAGCGAAGCGAGAGGCAGCACCGTCCCTGCTATACGAAAGCCCCATCCAGCCCTGTGCCACCCGGGGGGTTCCAGGGTGCTGAGATGGCTGACGTTTTGCTCCGCTCTCGACGGTCACCGCGCAATGCAAGAACAGGCCAAAAACTGGCCAAAACGGCCCAAAAACGGGCCAAAACTGGCCATTTTTGGCTGCACGAGCGAGCGGCGAGCGGCGGACAGCGAGCGAAGCGAGAGGCAGCACCGTCCCTGCTATACGAAAGCCCCATCCAGCCCTGTGCCACCCGGGGGGTTCCAGGGTGCTGAGATGGCTGACGTTTTGCTCCGCTCTCGACGGTCACCGCGCAATGCAAGAACAGGCCAAAAACTGGCCAAAACGGCCCAAAAACGGGCCAAAACTGGCCATTTTTGGCTGCACGAGCGAGCGGCGAGCGGCGGACAGCGAGCGAAGCGAGAGGCAGCACCGTCCCTGCTATACGAAAGCCCCATCCAGCCCTGTGCCACCCGGGGGGTTCCAGGGTGCTGAGATGGCTGACGTTTTGCTCCGCTCTCGACGGTCACCGCGCAATGCAAGAACAGGCCAAAAACTGGCCAAAACGGCCCAAAAACGGGCCAAAACTGGCCATTTTTGGCTGCACGAGCGAGCGGCGAGCGGCGGACAGCGAGCGAAGCGAGAGGCAGCACCGTCCCTGCTATACGAAAGCCCCATCCAGCCCTGTGCCACCCGGGGGGTTCCAGGGTGCTGAGATGGCTGACGTTTTGCTCCGCTCTCGACGGTCACCGCGCAATGCAAGAACAGGCCAAAAACTGGCCAAAACGGCCCAAAAACGGGCCAAAACTGGCCATTTTTGGCTGCGCGAGCGAGCGGCGAGCGGCGGACAGCGAGCGAAGCGAGAGGCAGCACCGTCCCTGCTATACGAAAGCCCCATCCAGCCCTGTGCCACCCGGGGGGTTCCAGGGTGCTGAGATGGCTGACGTTTTGCTCCGCTCTCGACGGTCACCGCGCAATGCAAGAACAGGCCAAAAACTGGCCAAAACGGCCCAAAAACGGGCCAAAACTGGCCATTTTTGGCTGCACGAGCGAGCGGCGAGCGGCGGACAGCGAGCGAAGCGAGAGGCAGCACCGTCCCTGCTATACGAAAGCCCCATCCAGCCCTGTGCCACCCGGGGGGTTCCAGGGTGCTGAGATGGCTGACGTTTTGCTCCGCTCTCGACGGTCACCGCGCAATGCAAGAACAGGCCAAAAACTGGCCAAAACGGCCCAAAAACGGGCCAAAACTGGCCATTTTTGGCTGCACGAGCGAGCGGCGAGCGGCGGACAGCGAGCGAAGCGAGAGGCAGCACCGTCCCTGCTATACGAAAGCCCCATCCAGCCCTGTGCCACCCGGGGGGTTCCAGGGTGCTGAGATGGCTGACGTTTTGCTCCGCTCTCGACGGTCACCGCGCAATGCAAGAACAGGCCAAAAACTGGCCAAAACGGCCCAAAAACGGGCCAAAACTGGCCATTTTTGGCTGCACGAGCGAGCGGCGAGCGGCGGACAGCGAGCGAAGCGAGAGGCAGCACCGTCCCTGCTATACGAAAGCCCCATCCAGCCCTGTGCCACCCGGGGGGTTCCAGGGTGCTGAGATGGCTGACGTTTTGCTCCGCTCTCGACGGTCACCGCGCAATGCAAGAACAGGCCAAAAACTGGCCAAAACGGCCCAAAAACGGGCCAAAACTGGCCATTTTTGGCTGCACGAGCGAGCGGCGAGCGGCGGACAGCGAGCGAAGCGAGAGGCAGCACCGTCCCTGCTATACGAAAGCCCCATCCAGCCCTGTGCCACCCGGGGGGTTCCAGGGTGCTGAGATGGCTGACGTTTTGCTCCGCTCTCGACGGTCACCGCGCAATGCAAGAACAGGCCAAAAACTGGCCAAAACGGCCCAAAAACGGGCCAAAACTGGCCATTTTTGGCTGCACGAGCGAGCGGCGAGCGGCGGACAGCGAGCGAAGCGAGAGGCAGCACCGTCCCTGCTATACGAAAGCCCCATCCAGCCCTGTGCCACCCGGGGGGTTCCAGGGTGCTGAGATGGCTGACGTTTTGCTCCGCTCTCGACGGTCACCGCGCAATGCAAGAACAGGCCAAAAACTGGCCAAAACGGCCCAAAAACGGGCCAAAACTGGCCATTTTTGGCTGCACGAGCGAGCGGCGAGCGGCGGACAGCGAGCGAAGCGAGAGGCAGCACCGTCCCTGCTATACGAAAGCCCCATCCAGCCCTGTGCCACCCGGGGGGTTCCAGGGTGCTGAGATGGCTGACGTTTTGCTCCGCTCTCGACGGTCACCGCGCAATGCAAGAACAGGCCAAAAACTGGCCAAAACGGCCCAAAAACGGGCCAAAACTGGCCATTTTTGGCTGCACGAGCGAGCGGCGAGCGGCGGACAGCGAGCGAAGCGAGAGGCAGCACCGTCCCTGCTATACGAAAGCCCCATCCAGCCCTGTGCCACCCGGGGGGTTCCAGGGTGCTGAGATGGCTGACGTTTTGCTCCGCTCTCGACGGTCACCGCGCAATGCAAGAACAGGCCAAAAACTGGCCAAAACGGCCCAAAAACGGGCCAAAACTGGCCATTTTTGGCTGCACGAGCGAGCGGCGAGCGGCGGACAGCGAGCGAAGCGAGAGGCAGCACCGTCCCTGCTATACGAAAGCCCCATCCAGCCCTGTGCCACCCGGGGGGTTCCAGGGTGCTGAGATGGCTGACGTTTTGCTCCGCTCTCGACGGTCACCGCGCAATGCAAGAACAGGCCAAAAACTGGCCAAAACGGCCCAAAAACGGGCCAAAACTGGCCATTTTTGGCTGCGCGAGCGAGCGGCGAGCGGCGGACAGCGAGCGAAGCGAGAGGCAGCACCGTCCCTGCTATATACGAAAGCCCCATCCAGCCCTGTGCCACCCGGGGGGTTCCAGGGTGCTGAGATGGCTGACGTTTTGCTCCGCTCACGACGGTCACCGCACCACGCAAGAACGGACCATAAACAGGCCAAAACAGCCCAAAAACGGGCCAAAACTGGTCATTTTTGGCTGCGCGAGCGAGCGGCGAGCGGCGAACAGCGAGCGAAGCGTGAGGCAGCACCGTCCCTGCTATACGAAAGCCCCATCCAGCCCTGTGCCACCCGGGGGGTTCCAGGGTGCTGAGATGGCTGACGTTTTGCTCCGCTCACGACGGTCACCGCGCCATGCAAGAACGGACCAAAAACAGGCCAAAACAGCCCAAAAACGGGCCAAAACTGGCCATTTTTGGCTGAGCGAGCGAGCGGTGAGCGGCGAACAGCGAGCGAAGCGAGAGGCAGCACCGTCCCTGCTATACGAAAGCCCCATCCAGCCCTGTGCCACCCGGGGGGTTCCAGGGTGCTGAGATGGCTGACGTTTTGCTCCGCTCACGACGGTCGCCGTGCCACGCAAGAACGGACCAAAAACAGGCCAAAACAGCCCAAAAACGGGCCAAAACTGGCCATTTTAGGTTGCGCGAGCGAGCGGCGAGCGGCGAACAGCGAGCGAAGCGTGAGGCAGCACCGTCCCTGCTATACGAAAGCCCCATCCAGCCCTGTGCCACCCGGGGGGTTCCAAGGTGCTGAGATGGCTGACGTTTTGCTCCGCTCACGACGGTCACCGCGCCACGCCAGAACAGACCAA
>NW_027021177.1:7500-10000 GCF_036884655.1 Musa acuminata AAA Group | reverse complement strand
GAGCGAGCAGCGAGCGGCGGACAGCGAGCGAAGCGAGAGGCATCACCGTCCCTGCTATACGAAAGCCCCATCCAGCCCTGTGCCACCCGGGGGGTTCCAGGGTGCTGAGATGGCTGACATTTTGCTCCGCTCAAGATGGTCACCGCGCAACGCAAAAACAGGCCAAAAACTGGCCAAAACGGGCCAAAACTGGCCATTTTTGGCTGCGCGAGCGAGCGGCGAGCGGCGGACAGCGAGCGAAGCGAGAGGCAGCACCGTCCCTGCTATACGAAAGCCCCATCCAGCCCTGTGCCACCCGGGGGGTTCCAGGGTGCTGAGATGGCTGACATTTTGCTCCGCTCACGACGGTCACCGCGCGACGCAAGAACAGGCCAAAAACTGGCCAAAACGGCCCAAAAACGGGCCAAAACTGGCCATTTTTGGCTGCGCGAGCGAGCGGCGAGCGGCGGACAACGAGCGAAGCGAGAGGCAGCACCATCCCTGCTATACGAAAGCCCCATCCAGCCCTGTGCCACCCGGGGGGTTCCAGGGTGCTGAGATGGCTGACATTTTGCTCCGCTCACGACGGTCACCGCGCGACGCAAGAACAGCCCAAAAACAGGCCAAAACGGCCCAAAAACGGGACAAAACTGGCCATTTTTGGCTGCGCGAGCGAGCGGCGAGCGGCGGACAGCGAGCTAAGCGAGAGGCAGCACCGTCCCTGCTATACGAAAGCCCCATCCAGCCCTGTGCCACCCGGGGGGTTCCAGGGTGCTGAGATGGCTGACATTTTGCTCCGCTCACGACGGTCACCGCGCGACGCAAGAACAGGCCAAAAACAGGCCAAAACGGCCCAAAAACGGGCCAAAACTGGCCATTTTTGGCTGCGCGAGCGAGCAGCGAGCGGCGGACAGCGAGCGAAGCGAGAGGCATCACCGTCCCTGCTATACGAAAGCCCCATCCAGCCCTGTGCCACCCGGGGGGTTCCAGGGTGCTGAGATGGCTGACATTTTGCTCCGCTCAAGATGGTCACCGCGCAACGCAAAAACAGGCCAAAAACTGGCCAAAACGGGCCAAAACTGGCCATTTTTGGCTGCGCGAGCGAGCGGCGAGCGGCGAACAGCGAGCGAAGCGAGAGGCAGCACCGTCCCTGCTATACGAAAGCCCCATCCAGCCCTGTGCCACCCGGGGGGTTCCAGGGTGCTGAGATGGCTGACATTTTGCTCCGCTCACGACGGTCACCGCGCGACGCAAGAACAGGCCAAAAACTGGCCAAAACGGCCCAAAAACGGGCCAAAACTGGCCATTTTTGGCTGCGCGAGCGAGCGGCGAGCGGCGGACAGCGAGCGAAGCGAGAGGCAGCACCGTCCCTGCTATACGAAAGCCCCATCCAGCCCTGTGCCACCCGGGGGGTTCCAGGGTGCTGAGATGGCTGACATTTTGCTCCGCTCACGACGGTCACCGCGCGACGCAAGAACAGCCCAAAAACAGGCCAAAACGGCCCAAAAACGGGACAAAACTGGCCATTTTTGGCTGCGCGAGCGAGCGGCGAGCGGCGGACAGCGAGCGAAGCGAGAGGCAGCACCGTCCCTGCTATACGAAAGCCCCATCCAGCCCTGTGCCACCCGGGGGGTTCCAGGGTGCTGAGATGGCTGACATTTTGCTCCGCTCACGACGGTCACCGCGCGACGCAAGAACAGCCCAAAAACAGGCCAAAACGGCCCAAAAACGGGCCAAAACTGGCCATTTTTGGTCTGCGCGAGCGAGCAGCGAGCGGCGGACAGCGAGCGAAGCGAGAGGCATCACCGTCCCTGCTATACGAAAGCCCCATCCAGCCCTGTGCCACCCGGGGGGTTCCAGGGTGCTGAGATGGCTGACATTTTGCTCCGCTCAAGATGGTCACCGCGCAACGCAAAAACAGGCCAAAAACTGGCCAAAACGGGCCAAAACTGGCCATTTTTGGCTGCGCGAGCGAGCGGCGAGCGGCGAACAGCGAGCGAAGCGAGAGGCAGCACCGTCCCTGCTATACGAAAGCCCCATCCAGCCCTGTGCCACCCGGGGGGTTCCAGGGTGCTGAGATGGCTGACATTTTGCTCCGCTCACGACGGTCACCGCGCGACGCAAGAACAGGCCAAAAACTGGCCAAAACGGCCCAAAAACGGGCCAAAACTGGCCATTTTTGGCTGCGCGAGCGAGCGGCGAGCGGCGGACAGCGAGCGAAGCGAGAGGCAGCACCGTCCCTGCTATACGAAAGCCCCATCCAGCCCTGTGCCACCCGGGGGGTTCCAGGGTGCTGAGATGGCTGACATTTTGCTCCGCTCACGACGGTCACCGCGCGACGCAAGAACAGGCCAAAAACTGGCCAAAACGGCCCAAAAACGGGACAAAACTGGCCATTTTTGGCTGCGCGAGGGAGCGGCGAGCGGCGGACAGCGAGCGAAGCGAGAGGCAGCACCGTCCCTGCTATACGAAAGCCCCATCCAGCCCTGTGCCACCCGGGGGGTTCCAGGGTGCTGAGATG
>NW_027021176.1:10000-12500 GCF_036884655.1 Musa acuminata AAA Group | reverse complement strand
CAGGCCAAAAACTTGCCAAAACGGCCCAAAAACGGGCCAAAACTGGCCATTTTTGGCTGCGCGAGCGAGCGGCGAACAGCGAGCGAAGCGAGAGGCAGCACCGTCCCTGCTATACGAAAGCCCCATCCAGCCCTGTGCCACCCGGGGGGTTCCAGGGTGCTGAGATGGCTGACATTTTGCTCCGCTCACGACGGTCACCGCGCGACGCAAGAACAGCCCAAAAACAGGCCAAAACGGCCCAAAAACGGGCCAAAACTGGCCATTTTTGGCTGCGCGAGCGAGCGGAGAGCGGCGGACAGCGAGCTAAGCGAGAGGCAGCACCGTCCCTGCTATACGAAAGCCCCATCCAGCCCTGTGCCACCCGGGGGGTTCCAGGGTGCTGAGATGGCTGACATTTTGCTCCGCTCACGACGGTCACCGCGCGACGCAAGAACAGCCCAAAAACAGGCCAAAACGGCCCAAAAACGGGCCAAAACTGGCCATTTTTGGCTGCGCGAGCGAGCAGCGAGCGGCGGACAGCGAGCGAAGCGAGAGGCATCACCGTCCCTGCTATACGAAAGCCCCATCCAGCCCTGTGCCACCCGGGGGGTTCCAGGGTGCTGAGATGGCTGACATTTTGCTCCGCTCAAGATGGTCACCGCGCAACGCAAAAACAGGCCAAAAACTGGCCAAAACGGGCCAAAACTGGCCATTTTTGGCTGCGCGAGCGAGCGGCGAGCGGCGGACAGCGAGCGAAGCGAGAGGCAGCACCGTCCCTGCTATACGAAAGCCCCATCCAGCCCTGTGCCACCCGGGGGGTTCCAGGGTGCTGAGATGGCTGACATTTTGCTCCGCTCACGACGGTCACCGCGCGACGCAAGAACAGGCCAAAAACTGGCCAAAACGGCCCAAAAACGGGCCAAAACTGGCCATTTTTGGCTGCGCGAGCGAGCGGCGAGCGGCGGACAACGAGCGAAGCGAGAGGCAGCACCATCCCTGCTATACGAAAGCCCCATCCAGCCCTGTGCCACCCGGGGGGTTCCAGGGTGCTGAGATGGCTGACATTTTGCTCCGCTCACGACGGTCACCGCGCGACGCAAGAACAGCCCAAAAACAGGCCAAAACGGCCCAAAAACGGGACAAAACTGGCCATTTTTGGCTGCGCGAGCGAGCGGCGAGCGGCGGACAGCGAGCTAAGCGAGAGGCAGCACCGTCCCTGCTATACGAAAGCCCCATCCAGCCCTGTGCCACCCGGGGGGTTCCAGGGTGCTGAGATGGCTGACATTTTGCTCCGCTCACGACGGTCACCGCGCGACGCAAGAACAGGCCAAAAACAGGCCAAAACGGCCCAAAAACGGGCCAAAACTGGCCATTTTTGGCTGCGTGAGCGAGCAGCGAGCGGCGGACAGCGAGCGAAGCGAGAGGCATCACCGTCCCTGCTATACGAAAGCCCCATCCAGCCCTGTGCCACCCGGGGGGTTCCAGGGTGCTGAGATGGCTGACATTTTGCTCCGCTCAAGATGGTCACCGCGCAACGCAAAAACAGGCCAAAAACTGGCCAAAACGGGCCAAAACTGGCCATTTTTGGCTGCGCGAGCGAGCGGCGAGCGGCGAACAGCGAGCGAAGCGAGAGGCAGCACCGTCCCTGCTATACGAAAGCCCCATCCAGCCCTGTGCCACCCGGGGGGTTCCAGGGTGCTGAGATGGCTGACATTTTGCTCCGCTCACGACGGTCACCGCGCGACGCAAGAACAGGCCAAAAACTGGCCAAAACGGCCCAAAAACGGGCCAAAACTGGCCATTTTTGGCTGCGCGAGCGAGCGGCGAGCGGCGGACAGCGAGCGAAGCGAGAGGCAGCACCGTCCCTGCTATACGAAAGCCCCATCCAGCCCTGTGCCACCCGGGGGGTTCCAGGGTGCTGAGATGGCTGACATTTTGCTCCGCTCACGACGGTCACCGCGCGACGCAAGAACAGCCCAAAAACAGGCCAAAACGGCCCAAAAACGGGACAAAACTGGCCATTTTTGGCTGCGCGAGCGAGCGGCGAGCGGCGGACAGCGAGCGAAGCGAGAGGCAGCACCGTCCCTGCTATACGAAAGCCCCATCCAGCCCTGTGCCACCCGGGGGGTTCCAGGGTGCTGAGATGGCTGACATTTTGCTCCGCTCACGACGGTCACCGCGCGACGCAAGAACAGCCCAAAAACAGGCCAAAACGGCCCAAAAACGGGCCAAAACTGGCCATTTTTGGCTGCGCGAGCGAGCAGCGAGCGGCGGACAGCGAGCGAAGCGAGAGGCATCACCGTCCCTGCTATACGAAAGCCCCATCCAGCCCTGTGCCACCCGGGGGGTTCCAGGGTGCTGAGATGGCTGACATTTTGCTCCGCTCAAGATGGTCACCGCGCAACGCAAAAACAGGCCAAAAACTGGCCAAAACGGGCCAAAACTGGCCATTTTTGGCTGCGCGAGCGAGCGGCGAGCGGCGAACAGCGAGCGAAGCGAGAGGCAGCACCGTCCCTGCTAT
>NW_027021175.1:7500-10000 GCF_036884655.1 Musa acuminata AAA Group | reverse complement strand
GAGCATGCGAGCGGCGGACAGCGAGCGAAGCGAGAGGCAGCACCGTCCCTGCTATACGAAAGCCCCATCCAGCCCTGTGCCACCCGGGGGGTTCCAGGGTGCTGAGATGGCTGACGTTTTGCTCCGCTCACGACGGTCGCCGCGGCAAGCAAGAACAGGCCAAAAACTGGCCAAAACAGCCCAAAAACGGGCCAAAACTGGCCATTTTTTGCTGCGCGAGCGAGCGGGAGAGCGGCGAACAGCGAGCGAAGCGCGAGGCAGCACCGTCCCTGCTATACGAAAGGCCCCATCCAGCCCTGTGCCACCCGGGGGGTTCCAGGGTGCTGAGATGGCTGACATTTTGCTCCGCTCACGACGGTCACCGCGCCACACAAGAACAGCCCAAAAACAGGCCAAAACAGCCCAAAAACGGGCCAAAACTGGCCATTTTTGGCTGCGCGAGCGAGCGGCGAGCGGCGAACAGCGAGCGAAGCGAGAGGCAGCACCGTCCCTGCTATACGAAAGCCCCATCCAGCCCTGTGCCACCCGGGGGGTTCCAGGGTGCTGAGATGGCTGACGTTTTGCTCCGCTCACGACGGTCACCGCACCACGCAAGAACAGGCCAAAAACTGGCCAAAACAGCCCAAAAACGGGCCAAAACTGGCCATTTTTGGCTGCTGCGAGCGAGCGGCGAGCGGCGAACAGCGAGCGAAGCGAGAGGCAGCACCGTCCCTGCTATACGAAAGCCCCATCCAGCCCTGTGCCACCCGGGGGGTTCCAGGGTGCTGAGATGGCTGACGTTTTTGCTCCGCTCTCGACGGTCACCGCGCAATGCAAGAACAGGCCAAAAACTGGCCAAAACGGCCCAAAAACGGGCCAAAACTGGCCATTTTTGGCTGCGCGAGCGGCGAGCGGCGGACAGCGAGCGAAGCGAGAGGCAGCACCGTCCCTGCTATACGAAAGCCCCATCCAGCCCTGTGCCACCCGGGGGGTTCCAGGGTGCTGAGATGGCTGACGTTTTGCTCCGCTCTCGACGGTCACCGCGCAATGCAAGAACAGGCCAAAAACTGGCCAAAACGGCCCAAAAACGGGCCAAAACTGGCCATTTTTTGGCTGCGCGAGCGAGCGGCGAGCGGCGGACAGCGAGCGAAGCGAGAGGCAGCACCGTCCCTGCTATACGAAAGCCCCATCCAGCCCTGTGCCACCCGGGGGGTTCCAGGGTGCTGAGATGGCTGACGTTTTGCTCCGCTCTCGACGGTCACCGCGCAATGCAAGAACAGGCCAAAAACTGGCCAAAACGGCCCAAAAACGGGCCCAAAACTGGGCCATTTTTGGCTGCACGAGCGAGCGGCGAGCGGCGGACAGCGAGCGAAGCGAGAGGCAGCACCGTCCCTGCTATACGAAAGCCCCATCCAGCCCTGTGCCACCCGGGGGGTTCCAGGGTGCTGAGATGGCTGACGTTTTGCTCCGCTCTCGACGGTCACCGCGCAATGCAAGAACAGGCCAAAAACTGGCCAAAACGGCCCAAAAACGGGCCAATACTGGCCATTTTTGGCTGCACGAGCGAGCGGCGAGCGGCGGACAGCGAGCGAAGCGAGAGGCAGCACCGTCCCTGCTATACGAAAGCCCCATCCAGCCCTGTGCCACCCGGGGGGTTCCAGGGTGCTGAGATGGCTGACGTTTTGCTCCGCTCTCGACGGTCACCGCGCAATGCAAGAACAGGCCAAAACTGGCCAAAACGGCCCAAAAACGGGCCAAAACTGGCCATTTTTGGCTGCACGAGCGAGCGGCGAGCGGCGGACAGCGAGCGAAGCGAGAGGCAGCACCGTCCCCTGCTATACGAAAGCCCCATCCAGCCCTGTGCCACCCGGGGGGTTCCAGGGTGCTGAGATGGCTGACGTTTTGCTCCGCTCTCGACGGTCACCGCGCAATGCAAGAACAGGCCAAAACTGGCCAAAACGGCCCAAAAACGGGCCAAAACTGGCCATTTTTGGCTGCACGAGCGAGCGGCGAGCGGCGGACAGCGAGCGAAGCGAGAGGCAGCACCGTCCCTGCTATACGAAAGCCCCATCCAGCCCTGTGCCACCCGGGGGGTTCCAGGGTGCTGAGATGGCTGACGTTTTGCTCCGCTCTCGACGGTCACCGCGCAATGCAAGAACAGGCCAAAAACTGGCCAAAACGGCCCAAAAACGGGCCAAAACTGGCCATTTTTGGCTGCGCGAGCGAGCGGCGAGCGGCGGACAGCGAGCGAAGCGAGAGGCAGCACCGTCCCTGCTATATACGAAAGCCCCATCCAGCCCTGTGCCACCCGGGGGGTTCCAGGGTGCTGAGATGGCTGACGTTTTGCTCCGCTCACGACGGTCACCGCACCACGCGAAGAACGGACCATAAACAGGCCAAAACAGCCCAAAAACGGGCCAAAACTGGTCATTTTTGGCTGCAGCGAGCGAGCGGCGAGCGGCGAACAGCGAGCGAAGCGTGAGGCAGCACCGTCCCTGCTATACGAAAGCCCCATCCAGCC
>NW_027021174.1:0-32543 GCF_036884655.1 Musa acuminata AAA Group | reverse complement strand
ACGTCTGCTTGTATGATACTGTTTCTTACTCTATACTTGATCAACCAACAAACCAGACTTACTACATCAAAAAGTGACCCGAACTCGAACTCTTTCATTGGACTTTCTTCTATGAGAATAGCACATGAGAATAATGTACAGACATGAAATACCTTTTCTTTTTTGAATGGAACTAGTGTCTCTCGAGCACATAGTATAGAATATTGTAAGCTTACACTCGTCAGCAGATCCGCACCCGCTTGCAGCTACAGAGCAAGTAGACTTTCCTGTCAACCGTACAAGAACCGTGTTAGCTAAAGATCCTGCTGATAAGTAAGTATATTTAATATGAGAAATAAATGTACGATATCGCCCCCTCAACAAAGAAAGATGGGACTTCCCCCACTCACTGCACTATACTTTCCTTATTATTATGCTTCCTCTCTTGATCTAGCTTCGGCTTCAGATCTTTATCAAGCTTCCTTACCTGATCCCATCCCCTCAGACAAACCACTAAGAATCCTATAATAAGGGCCTACCCTAAACCAATTACCGTTAGCACCCCATGGCTATTGCTTGCTCGGCCAAACTCCTTCCTAATGCGCCTAGGAAAACAGAAAAGAAATCGAAATGGAACTATGTGCATATAACTGCGGAATTGAGAAACCAACAAATACTTATATTTCTGAGGATCCTCTTGCC
This sequence comes from Musa acuminata AAA Group, assembly GCF_036884655.1. Classification (NCBI taxonomy): domain Eukaryota; kingdom Viridiplantae; phylum Streptophyta; class Magnoliopsida; order Zingiberales; family Musaceae; genus Musa; species Musa acuminata. The sequence goes on along the minus strand of NW_027021174.1, from coordinate 31,862 downwards.
CTAACATAACAGGAAAACGCAACTGGATTTGTTTCTTACGCGCGTAATCTTTCTATACTTTCTGAACCTCGATTCTAGCCTTATTCATCTGACCGGCTTGGCACTGCTTCCCTTTCTTTCTTTTTAATCATACTGTGTTGTGGGGCTTGTTCTTATTCTGCAAAACGGACTTATTGCTCTCGCTAACCATTGAATGTCGGCATCCCGCCTACTTTTGTATCTCCTTGCTTCCTTTGCTTTAACTCGACCCTAGCTTTATAGACTTTGATACTTTACTGAGATCGCATTAACAAGATACTACTCCTCCTACCGCCATGAATACCGGTGACGAACACAGGCAAGAGGTCGACCACACCTTACTTTTGACTTGATTCTTTTCTTCCCAACACTGCTGGGCATGAGATCCCAACACTGCAACATGGGCATGAGAACTTATTGCTTCGTCTGCTCAGGACAAACGCCGATGAAGAAATAAGGAACTGACTGCCCTGCATTTCTAATCTATGAGCTTAACTCCATTCTTTGTACGAAAACTCTATTACTCGGTTAAGGCTGACCAAATCAGGATCTTTCAAGCTATGAAGATCTCATTGCCCTAACTCCCGGTGTGAGTCTTGCTCGAACGATACTTGGAGCTACTGCCTTAGAGACATAAGCAGATGAAACTTTAACAAGGGATGACTTGATCACTGCCTCTCCTATGATCCTGATACAGGCAATTCTCCAATATACTAGACTTAACCAGGGCAGCTAGTCAACTCCATTTCATTCTTAACTGAAAGTCCTGTGAAGAAAGTAAGGTGGGTGTTGGCTTTCCCTTATATACAAGCGAGTGAATTTCCTTATTAGTAGCAATAGTATGACTTTGAGATGCCTACACTCCTTCTTAAAGGAAGCAATGCTGTCAGCTGTTGGGTTTAAACTAGCTACAAGGTGGGCTTCTGCTACTCGACTACTGAAATATGCTTAGCGGGCGGTACCCTCAACCGACTTACTTGCATAAAGCTACAAGTACTCAGACCCTCAAAAGTGAAGTAAAGCACACAAAGGTGAAGTAATAGCTACAGGGCGCGTCAGAACCCTTCTTTCGAGTGCGCGGTCTGCTGATGCTTACTCTGTTGATTCCGATTCTCTCGTTGACAAAACCTGAACTTAGGATGATTGATACAATGACAACTTATCTTCTGACTTTACTTAATAGGATTCAAGTCGACAACACGGATTCAAGTCAAACTCTTAGACTTCACCGCGGGTCAATAAGTGATAGCGCAACAAGGAATTCAACCACTTTCCCTTTCACTGACGCTTTTACACTTAGTCTTCTTCAGCAGGGGGCGCTATCAAGATCCTTTTGCTCTTAAAACTCCCTTTCCGTTACTTGTTCTTTTGCCCTTGTATGTTCCGTTGCGGGAACTCGATCCAGAGCGCTTATTGATAAGAATTGAATGGAATCTGATGCATCTCAAAATAGAAGTTTGTAAACAACGAGCATTGCTTACTCTTTACTTGGTTTCAATGAAATTACTACTGGTCTCTTTGCTTATCTTCCCTATCTATCCTATGGACTAGAGCTAGAGCATCTCATCTACCTTAATTCTTTGACTCAATGGTGGAATTCTTGCATTCCTATTCCTACTTCTGAGTGGAATTCTAACTCCTCTCCCCCGCATGCCGATACTGTTACTACTGACTACCCCCTGCTTCCGATACTGTTACTACGCCCCGACCTCTAATAGACCCGAGCTCTGGCAACTTCCAACTATTCTCTTATTAAAGCTGCTTCTCTCTTTCGAAACTAAATCCTTACTAATAACAGATAGAATTTCTCTGGCTTTTCCTCTACTTAGTCAGTACTGAGTCAATGGAACTCAAATCTCTCTTGTTTTCTTTCCATTTGATCCAATCTGTACAAGTGTTAAGTCAACTCCATTCTCTAGTTCACTATCGGTCAACTCTCTTCTTTTGAAGACCCAACAAAGACAGATGCAACAAGAACAGGAGCAGTACTCCCTGGCCTTGCCTCTCTCTTTTCTTTAGAAATCAATTAATAGCTTCCCGAGCCTACCCGCAAAGTCAGTAAACTACCCGACCTCGCCTCTCCTCTTACTCCTCTGTAAACTAATTCTTTCATTCCGACTTCTGAGGTTGTCTCTCTCTTACTTCAAACAAGAACTCCCGGCTCAGCTAACTCAGGCAACAAATGATTGTACTGCTGACTCATCTCTGCTTGTCCCCCGCCTAGGTATGATAGAAAGAAGAGGGTCACTAACTAGAAGAAGGTCATTAACCAGAAGAAGGTCACTAACCAACTAGATCTAAACCTCGGTGCTCTTCTCTTAACCAACCCGCCAAGCAACGGCCAAGCAATTACTAATGGCCAAGACACTTAAGAATGGCCAAGACACTTAAGAAGAATAGGGGAGAGCGGTCTTCAACTCACACTCGACTTCAACTTATGCTCCGGGCCAAGGAACTACTAGAGTGGAAAGAGAACCAGTTGACTACTTGCTATGTGTTTGTGAGTTAGTAGTTAGAATACCAATACCTGAGTCCGGAGTTCAGAGTGAGAGGAGCCGAATTTACTGTAGTAGTGGACTACGGTCAAGTTGCTAGGTTTGGGTTGGTATAGCACTGGTTCTGATAGTTGCTAGGTTGATTCTGTATTTGGTAGCTCAGTGGACTGGTTCTATTCTGTGACTGATGAGTTCAATTATTTGATCTACCGGTTTCCTTCTTAGCCTTATACGAAGCTACCTGGCTTTTAGGCTTCTCCTTGCTGTCCCTGTTTGGTTCTGTAACTACTGATTTGTAGGCTTACTAGCACTGCTTTAAGTCTGTCACTGCTGAGGTCAATTCTCGGTGGTACTGCTTTGATTCCTGCTGTTAGTGCTATCAGGCTGAAGATTGGTTCTTGGACTCCTCGGTTTCATTCTATCACTTAGCAGCTCTATTCTCTCACTCCTTAGCTTCATTCTCAGTAACACTTGTTTAAGCCTGTAGCTACCCCGGTTAAGTCTGAGTGGCGCTAGTTCCATTCCGATACTGTTTAGTTGCATTCTTGCTAGCAGCGATTGAAGCCTTAGATGCGCTGGGTTAAGACCCGAGCTACCTTGTTAGAGAATCAGTAGCATCAGCTGCAGTCACCAAGCAACTACAAATGGAATATATTCTTTACTTACCGCAACGAAGACATCTAGACTAGACCACTGGCAACCTCTACTCTGGTATTGTATAATAGATTCTTTCTTTATAATATAAATAAGATAACTCGGGATTCCACTACTACCCTATAGCCTAGTTACTGAATTCCACAAGTAAGTCCACCTCTCCTCTTGCAACAGCCAAGCCCAGATGAAGCAGATAATCTTTCTGACCTTAGTACTGGCACTGGGGATTCTCTTTCTTACCCTGCAGACTTAGAGCTAGCAACCTTTCTTCCCTGGCCCTGGTCCACCTCTGTTATTGATTAGTCAGAAGTGATTCTATACCTATGGCTACAATAACCATCCTCTTGCTCTCATCTCGCTGTCAACTAAAACGATCCTCTGGCTACTAGCTACTACTGATCAAGTAAGAACTCCTGCCGCTACACATTATACGTGTATTGTCCCCTACTATATTATATATTATCTTATTAAGGATGACAGATCAAACAAAGGAGTTACAGGCTGAAAGCAGCGCATCTAAGAACCAACCCACTAACAACCAGCCTTCACTCACTTACAATCAGAATGACATGGTATAGATTCGGACTGAAACAAGGGAGCGACAGGCTTAACTACTGCCCCAACCACTGCTGCTAAGCCTGCTACTGGTGCCACCGAGACTGATGCTTAGGTTTATCAGACTGATGCGTGCCCCTACTGTGCTAGGTATTGGACTTCAGCTGGGTAGACTGAGAATGCAACTGAGTAGACTCGGAACGGAGCTGGCAAGGCATAGAATGGAGTGCTAGAGTCAAAGCCTTCAACCGATGCTGCTAGGACTGAGGCACCTAACAAACAGAATGGAACGAGTGCTAGCAAGAATCAACCCAGTGGGAAACAGGCTTCACCAAGGGAGTGACAGCCTGAAAGCAGGTATACTCGGAATCAAACAAAGTAGTGACAGGCTTTAAGTAGGTCCACTCAGAACGGAGCTAGTAACAATCAGACTGAAACAACTAACTAGCAGACTGAAAGCAGTGCTAACAAACCTTCTATAGCTACTTAAGACTTAAACCCACACCGATCAGAGTTGAACTAGTATGTATGAGAATGTAACTAGTGCATTAGTAGTAGTTAGTGCCCTTCGCCGCCCACTTATGCTCCTTTTTCTAGTATGGAGAGATATTATTAGTCCTAAGGTTATTCACAAGTCCTGTGTTCATGGATCAGTTGCTGTATCAATAGAATCAGCTGTTCGAAAGTAAGCTACAGTGGAATTACTAGTTTTACTGGTTTCCTTGACTCGTATCAAGACTCAGTGTGGTGTGTGCTCATTTTCATTCCTAGATTAGATGCAGATGATCAGTCAGTTCCATTTCTATTGATGTTTTCTTTCCTCTTAGCATAAGGGAGTTCGAAAGTGATCTAGGCTACAAAGGCATTACACGAGCTTTTCGGGTACACCAATAGGTAAAGCCCAATTCAACCACATTTGGATTAGTTTACCCTAGCTTAAACAACGAGAAAAAGGCCTTCTTACACGGATAGTCCCGCTGGAGCTCCTCTTTAGCCTGACCAAGCAAACGTATACAAAGCAAGAACCGGAAGGGGAACAGTTAGGGTCTCTCTCTTAAACAGGAAGGAAGGGAGTTTACAGTGAAAGTTATCTTAGCGCTTACAGATGGAAAAGGACAGACACAAGCAATACTATTACTATTCTAATACTTTGACTATCCCTATTCTTATATTAATTACTTTATATGCTTGTTGGGTGCCTAGTAGAAAGCCCTACCCGCTCTTTTGAGTGATGTTCTCATCGTAAAGTGGTTCTGTTCAACTATTCTCCATTATATTCTATTATTTCTAGTTCCCTTATTCTTAGTGCCAAAGCTAAGTTTCGGGTATTGTTTGACTTCCGCTCTATTAAGTACAGGGTCGAGGTCGGTAAGTAAGATCGAGTTAGCTCGGGCCCTTATTGTGAGTTTCGGCAAGAGAACCCTAATAAACAGGACTTGCCTAGTAGCTTGGCAGTTTACAGAGGTAGAGGATAAGAATGAAGTTAATAGTAGCCATAGGTAGATGAGCCTGAGTTCACAGAGCCTAAGTGGAAGTCTAGTTTGTAGTAGTTGCCAGATAGAGAGAGAGAACAGCGCTACCGCTATACATTAGTAGTTGCTTGGTGGCTTTCACACGTAACTATTATAGTATAGGTTTGCCCTCCAGCAAGTAAGGCTTAGGGGCAGAGATATCCGTTTTTAAGAAAGTAGTGCAAGGCTATGGATTTCATAATTAATATATGCCAATTGAACTAGAAAGTCAGAATGAAACTAATTAAGTAAGCAAAAGGGAAGCAGTTCAGTCATCCGCTGAAGCCTAGCCGAGATCAGAATCCTTTCTGGTTTCATCCCAGTAGTAGTAGTCCAGTTGGTAAGTCAACTCTCTAAATTAGAATGCCTTTGAAGCGAGGTATCTTGCTTGCTCTACTGATCTTACTGTTTCCGACCTATCCTTTTCAGTGAAGAAATGCTTGCTGCCCAACCCACACTTATAAATACCAGTACTTTCTTCTTTACCAGAACTAGACTTGAGAACAGGCTATAAGAGTTGCAGTAATTAAGGGCACAGGATTCCCTAGTCGTAGTTGCTTGTCGGTTAGTTAGTTAACCTGGTTCTATCTTACCTAGGCGGGGGGAACAATAAATATTCCGTTAGTTGCTTGTTGGCTGCGCGAGTTAGCACTTTCATTCGATTCCAAAGATGGATCTTCTGTAGGTCATTTTATTCCAAAGATAGAGGTTGAGGAAGTAGAGTTCAAGTTCGTTCTTATCTTAGCTATGTCGAACAGAGGTCTTACTAAGAGCAATCTCCCTACTGCATAGATTCAATTGGGGGCTAGTGCGTAATATAAGTAAGGCAACTCTCCCTACTAGCTTTGTTGTTAATGCTTGACTCACTAAACATATGAGCAGCGCAAAAGACTATAGCACTAGGAGTGCGCAGTGTTGTTACAAGTTTATAGCTATGGATTCAATTCTGACTTTAGTTTAGAGTGGTTAAGGGGTGCGCCTATGATAGATATGAGTTTTGGAAGCTATGAGTTTTGGAAGCAGGAAGCAGGTAGAGTGGAAAGTAAGGTTTTATAACCCCAGGCAACTCGCTAACTTGTTCGTTTCGCATACGTAGGCACTTAGGCTATCGATCTACTCGCAGCAGAGCAGCTTGATTAAGATGGTGCACCACTGCTTTTCAGGTAAAGTCTCAGGGCTATCTATCTTTCTTTCTTGGGTTTTAAGAGACGAGCAACAGGGCAGGGCTATCTTTCTTTTTAGAGCCAGAGTCGAGGCCCTTATTGTAAGTTACCCCGAGTTTAATCAGTTCTCTTTCTTATATGTTCTCTTTCTTATATGATATAGAATGAAATAAGTAGTTAATAGAATGAAATAAGTAGTTAACGCCAAGTTATAGAATGTAATAATCACCTCCCTACCATAGTGGGTTGGGTGCTCTTTCCGCATCACGCGATAACCTCCCTACCATAGTGGGTGCTCTTTCCGCCCCTACGTGATCCAACAAGTACGTACCTGCCAAGCCGACTGTTGCGAATTTCATAGCTTTTACTAATTTCAATCTGCGGATTGTTCACAAGAGGTTGGGTCGCCCTCGGGCTTTTTGTCATATCCTCTGTATTTTGCTCCTCCCTCATTAGAATAAGAAAGAGAAGGTGTTTCACGTCTATTAAGAAAGAGAAGGTGTTTCACGTCTATTAAGGAAAGATAGGGTGTTTCGCCTCTATTCTCCCTGATATTCCTAAGCTCTCTCCCCCTTATTTCTCCCTCCGTTTTAGTTTCTAGTCAGCCTTTTTTTCGCTTCTTTTTTCTCATATTCTATCATATTATATTCTTTTTGTTATCATATTCTTTTCTCATATTATAGGCTCTTTTCCCTCAGTGACTCCTCCTTTACTCATTCGTTTCTCTTTCATTATTCGTTCCTAATCTTCTCTACTAGTCATTTATCCATTATTTCATTAATTGTTATCAATCATTCGTTTTTCTTTGTCGGTATATTTTCCCTTTTTACCGCCAGTTAGGCATGGCATTGGGCATTCTCTTTTCTATTCCGATAGCATGAAAACAATCTATACTTATGGTTATCCGTAGCAGTAGAATTACGCAAGAAGTTTCTTCGACTAACACACTATCCAGAGCCGAGATGCCACTCCAGAGAAGGGACGGACCCCGTTGTCGCAACCAGAGAAGGGACCCCGTTGTCGCAAGAGGAAATAGAATCCTATATAATGAAAGAGAATTCATTTGAGTATACTCGGTATAGGCCAAGTAACGTATAGACAGCCGAGTCACTCCTGCAGCTAATGATCTAAACAATTCCACATTTCTTTATTTCTTTTCGATGGAATTTTCTTTGAGACACAGGGAACAATTTCTATGTTGGAATATTCATTGAGGAAGGAGCTCCTAGAACGAGCACTCGAACCCTCATGAGCAAGATCTTCCCTGAATTCAAAGACACGCTGATTAACCTATCCTTTTGGAAGTCTTTGGCTTCGTTGTACAGATACATCCTTGAGGAAATAAAGGAGGATCCAGCGCCACTCGTGTGGGGGAAACTGTCTCTGCTGCAGATCCCAGAAAGAGTTTGGGCGCAAACCCTGCATCAACAAATTCCATATCAGGGTGTAAAGGAGATAAGGCCGAGAAGCATAGAGGTTACCCAAAAGTGCAGATCAATTAACAACTGGGATCAGGCTCCCTTTAAATGGGGTCAACACACTCCTTCCTCAATTAGCGCAGACGCAGACATAAGGGGGGCGAGTGCTTTGCATAATAGAATGCCAGATAGCCATCAGCAACTCGTTTCCAAGCTCAAAAGCATCGATTCTTTGGATAAAGATAGAATGAAAGTAGTCAAGATAGAATGAAAGTGGAATTAGAAGCGAGTCCACCAAGCAACTGGGCAAGTCACGTATACAAAGACTGATTATCCTACTGATTCTCTTTCGTCACCAACAAATACAGATTCCACTCGAACCGCATCCGCTTCTTATACGGATCTAGCTTCTGATCTTTCAACTTCCACTAAACTTTCATCTCCAAACAATACTCGGGACATTCCGTTTAGTGTGATAATAAAGTTATAGAGCAGAGTTCGACCACACCCCGCATATAAGTTCGTAAGGATAAGGTGCTGTAAAGCCTTACCACTCTTTTGAATCTGACCTCTTACTTGCACCAATACTTAAACAGAAACAGTAACTCCACTTGAGGAACTGCTACGTAGGGGGGGCATTCGAAAATAGAGTCAATTCGGCTTGCAACTTACTTTAGCACAGCTTCCACAGCTTCTGATCTCGTTGACAACAAAGAAGCAACCATCTATTAATTTCTCACGTTAGTGGCGAGTTACAGAAACAAGGGATGCTAGTAGAACAGGCAATTTGGACTTCACTTCCCAAGTTGTTTGATTAGAAAAGCAAATGCACCTTATCCGACATAGACCAACAAAAAGGGAAGGGCTTCAATCACATCAGTGGAATCGAAAACGGAATGAGAAGACATACTCGAGAAAAAAGATAAGCTCATATGCTCATACCAAACTAAGAGAAAACACTATGAAAATCAGAAGACTCGGCTCGGCTCCTTTTCATATTGAATTTACTAGTTGGAAATAAGGACTAGAGGGAATAGCCTACATGGACGAGAGCACGGAATAAACTAAACTACCAGACCCCCGTAATGCAAATGCAGTACTTAACTTACGGAGCAGTTAGAACCTGAAGATGCAAAGCGAAAGCGAATTGGATGATGTGGGTGAGCTACTCCTCAGGTGACTCCCGGGTGGGGAGTGACTTTCACTAGCAAAAGAAAAAGCGCCCATGCGTGTAGCACCGGTTCCGGCGACTCTTTATAGATGTTATTTCCGATATCCTGGACTCCATAAAGGAATGAACAAATTACTGAGCTACTAGAATCAATCGAATATTCCACTGATGAATGGAGGCTAAGCCTATTGAGAACAGCTTACTAGAGCCCACTTTCTTTCACTTTTGTATCTATTTCAATTGAAGTCCTCTCCTGTTCGGTACTATCCAACTCGGGTCTTCGTGGAAAAGCACACTATCTTGTAACAACACTTGTTTGCCAGCTTTCCGTTTTCGAAAGAAAGGTGTTTCAGGGCTTTTCCCTGTTTGATTTCGATTAGTTAGTAAGTATAAGAAGGCACTCTATAGACCTATAGACTCTCATAGACAGATGCGAATAGGCGCATAGGCGCTTTGGTACTCAAGCGAGAAAGGTGGCTTGGCTGGATTACATAGAAGAAGCGCGCGTAAGGGAATCAGTAACCGTTGCTACCCCTGCTCGAGTTTAGGTCATTGTGAAATCATCCACTGCTCTCGTAACCCTTGCTTGGCTCTCTCCTGTTGATTATGCCTGATCTGATGATTAGTTAGCTTAGGATCGGAGGTACAACCAACCGGGTTTTGTAAAACGAGTCCTGTGTTCGGCAACTACTTTTCTATTTCCTACTCCTGTTCCAGTTCTAGTTCTCAAGTCAGCAATAAGGTATAGAACAACTTATTAATATGAACCATATCTATATGATAAATCAACTATATGATAAAGTAAAGATCCAATTCTATAAGGGCGGGGGAAAAAGGCATTCTTTCTATTCGAACTTGAAACATATTATACCTACTGCCCAGGGATAGCTTTGAAGAAACTTCCCCGCACACTCCTACAAGGCTCATCGGCTATGCAATCCTGTTCCTTATGAACTCTTTGAAGGGACATTATTGTATTACAACTTTCCTTCTCTTCTTTTTGTTCCTTTTATCCCGTTGGTAACTCTAACTCAGACGCGGGTTATCTAATATATGGGCTCGTTTTCGTGGATCGAACGAGAAACTCCAACTAGCACAATTGACTAAGGACAATGATGAGATAATGAATTTTGCTGTGCCTTCTGTCTGTAAGAGGAAAGGAACGAAAACAGGTGTAATTAGGACTGGTTCGATTCTTGTTGGTACTGCTTTCAGGCACCAAGCAACGGAGTTACAGCCTGAAACGCTGCATTCCAAGCCTTCAACTAGTGAACCAAGTGCTGTGTTCGTCTCCGGGAGTCCTGTTCGAGTGAGAGCTCAATTACATCGACCCTTTGTTTCATCCCCTTAATTAGTAGTTGCATCTGTATTAGTTGGACAGAGGATAAGAATTCAGGTAGAAACCAGAGGAGCTGAAAGCCTTTAAGAGTAGCCATAGGTCAGAGCCCTAACTTTATTTGTTTACAGAGGAGAGGGGGCCGAAAACAGGAGTGGATTTCTTACTTGGAACCACTGATACTATATTCTTTAAGTAAGGAGCAACCAAGCAGACAGCTTGAATATAAGTGAAAGAACAAGTAGTGGCCCAGCCCAGTGGAATCCGTATGAGTTTACAGACTTACCGCAATTAGTACATCTGAGACTAACGAGTGGAATTCTGACCTTTCTGCACTTTGAGTGGAATTCTTTGTTTCATCTGTCTTAGTTGACATAGGTATCGGAGCCATAGGTATAGAAGAACTTGTGACCTAATGTTACTGATTTCTTTGACGGATATCGGTCATATCTATCGGTCATAACCATACTTGAGAACTGGAATTAGAGATGAAACTAGTAAGAATGAAGCCAGAGAAGGTATCGAATAGAGTTTACGATTTCTTCTGTTAGGCCTGTACCTGCGCCTTAACCCTACTTTAGAGCAGAGAGATTCGCTGTTGAATCCATTCTCTTTCTCATATAAGATAGAATGAAAGACCTTAGAGCGAGGTATCTTCACCAGGCAAACAACTCCTCAACAAGCAACTCAGGGCATTTCGTATATCGAGAAAACGCATCTTTGCATTCAACTACGAGGGGAATGTTTTCAACTGACAAAGCTACTACTCGGGGCTTTGAGGCTTCCACTCACTATAGGTAGGCTGACTCGCTGGCTTAAGGCTTCTACCCACTAGCTCCCGAAAACAGTTAGTCTTCTAGATAAGCCAGAGGAGAGAGAGGCTCCATTAGTACTTTTGTTGCCAGAGGCCTCTATAAGAAGTTTCAGGGAAGCCCTAGTTCCAGTTCTTGTTTAATACCGGCCAAGTCACCACTAATATCAAGGAAAGGTGTTGTCGACAAGAGAATTAGCAAATTCAGTATCATCAGCCGAAGCCGAGCCGAGAGAAGAATCCGTTCAAAAGTCAGCCGATTCAGAAAGTGACGTTCGAGCCTAAGCTAGATCCTTGAGTAGGAGAAGGAGTTATTGTATTCAATAGTGACTACTGCTCCTGTTCTTGTTAGAGTAGAATTCATTCTAATAAGGGGTTGCCAGAAGTGGAGGAGCCTAATTCAGTTAGAAGTGGAGGATGCTTGATCAAGTCAGGAAGCAGCTAGTTGCATTCTTTGACTCGAGTAGTTGTAGTGGTTTCATTCGCCTTCGAGAGCTATATGATCTTCGGCTTCTTAGCTAACTTATATTTCCTACAACAAAGGTCAATCAAGCCAATCAATAACCTTCACCGACTAGGACAAGGAAGTATCAGACTAAGAATAAGACAATAGGGGGCAAGCACCGTAGTTAACCTCTTCTTCTCTCTACATTGAGTGCAAAAGAGGATGGGTGTCTAGTCAACCTCGGAAAGTAACCTCACACAGCTCCGCGCGTACCTTGACTTTCTTCTTACCTTTCAAAGCCAGTTCACAGGACATAGAACCAGGTCCTATTATACACTTCTATACTGTAGGCGTAAGTCAAAACCGATACTCAAAAGATCCCCAGTAAAAGCAGGAGTTCCACTTTCAGAACTACTTGCTACTTGCTATCAGGTACATCTTTCTGTCCAACATAGAATCCAATAATCCATTCTTATCTTGCCTGCCCACCTCTCCTCTCCTCAAGTGCTTTCTTCGTCGTCGGCCACCAAGCACCATTACTTTCTTGTTGCCCAGTGCCAAAAGAGAAGTAAGCGCTGACAAGCTAGTAGATGAAACTGGAATAGGCCACTATCCCCTTAACCCAGCTTCCGTGAGTTACCTGACCTGATTCTATCATACCGGCGGCGGGGGACAAGCAGAGATGCAAGCGAGTGCAATTCTTTATTAGTTGCTATATAGGTGTAATAGAGTGGTCCTGCTCTGATTCTTGCAAAGACAGATTCAAGCCATGTACTATTCGAGTTTCATCCCGAGTTTACATAGGAGTGAAAGGCTTTCCCGAGAAGAGAGAGTTGGGGTATGTAGCTAAGGTCTCAAACAAGTGCCACTCATTCTCACTGACCCGAGGTAGTCATAGGTATAGATGGCTTTCCAAGGCTTCAACCAGTAAGTAGTAGACTCAGAGTGCAGCTAAGTAGTTACAGGATGAAACTGCCCACTGCTGTATTGGACTGCTGTCTATAGTAGCTCGGGACTGTTGCCTAGGTTATCGGGCTGATGCTATGTAGCTAAGGGATAGAATGGAACTAGTAAGTAGAAGCCTTAAAGCAAGGTCAGCTGTTCAGTAAGAGGAGAGGTCAAAGGAGGAATTACTGAATTGAACGGCGTAGTCAAAGAAGTAAGTTACTAGACCACCGATCCCCTGCATCTAGTATTGGTATTAATTATCAGAAGCTACTACATTGTACTAAGTAGTGAAAGAATCCAACCAGTAAATCACAGAATCAAACGGAGAATCGAGCTAACCAATCAAAGAATGCAACTAAGTAGCCAAAGACGAAACCACTGCAGCTAAGCCCGATACTGATGTTACTGAGACTTCGACCGGGTAGGCTCAGAATGGAGCTAGGGCAACTAAGCCTACAACCAGTGAATCCAAGCCTTCAAGCGAGGGTCGCTAGTATGGGTATATGTAGCTAGTAAGACTTCAACAAGGTAGTTACAGAATGGAAACTGTAAACAAGGAATACAGAAACTGCCATGCAACTACATAAGAATTAATGCGCATCAGAATAACCTCCCCTCTCTTGTGGTCGTGGACTTAGGTCATAAAAACCAGTACTTTATTCATTCCACTGCTGATCTCGCTTCTAATGCATATTCTGTTCCAACTCGCTTATGAATTAAGATATTATTGCCTTTACCCCTACTTGAAGTTATTAACTGCAAATGTCAACAACACCCTCTCAACCGACAGAATCACCACCTTACACTTAAAGACTGGCACCCGAAACAAGACTGGAAGTGAAGAAGTTCAGAGCTGATATAATAAGTGGCACAGGAACTAGTTAGAGGCTTTGAAGCTAGAAGTACTATTGATCCCAGGTAAGAAACAAAAGAATGAGCCAGTTAACGCTAGTATACGCTTGGCGCTGCTATGTGTTTGTAGTTGATTGGCCCGGTCTTCAAGCCTTTCATCCTAATCTTAGAGCACCTCTTTAACTCCTCCGATCAGTATTTGTTGCCAGAGGAGATGCACACTAGTGCCTTTAAGGAGAAGAGCCCTAGGTATAGGATAGAGGTGAAGTTTCCAGTGACGGTAACTATTTGCTATCCAAAATCCCGGCCAAGTATTTGCCTAACTAGTAATTCCCTGTTCTCTGCTCTTTCATCTACTCTTACTTCCTTACCTAATCCTTTTCAAGCTTCTAATCTTTCTTCTACTCAAGCATATGATCTCGGATACTTAACAAGAACGGACAGAGAATCAGGACATTATCAATCGTACCTTAGCGCTACAGAAGGAGTGGATTCTTTCTTGCCATAGTATATAATGGAGTAATATCGTTTTTCATCTTAACGATTCTATACCTTATTGCTGACTTGCGCTGCGTTGAGACTTTCCCTCGTTAACCTCACTTCTTACCCGGTTGGAGTTTCCTCGCCCAACTTAATCATGCACAAGCACTTGAACCTGAACCTCTATTGGAAAAAGGAATCTTTCTTTCGAGCGTAGAAGCCCCAAATATGGCATTGAATCTATCGAGTGCAGAAGTGAGTCTAGAAGATTGCCCCACCCAACCAAACTCAGTAACACGGAATCTTTAGAGCGCATAGCTCCGTTAGCTCCGAGGAAAACTGGAATATCAATGGAACTGACAACTGCTTAATATCTTGCTCATCCTTATGATCCAGCATCAGATCTTTCCTCATATCCAGCTCCCACTGACTCATTGGCTTTTGACCTTTACGCCCTTGTTGGTTCAGCTACCTACCCTTTGTTTGTTCCTTATACGGATCTTGTTTGCTTTGCGCTGGACCTATGATATAATTCTTTGCTTGTGAAAACTGGAACTCACCGTTAGCCGACAACTCTTATAGACAAAACGATTACTGCTGATTTAGATCTTTTTTATCCAGCTTACACCCTTTTCTTTTGTCCCTACCTAAGCAGCTTAAGCTTGTTTATTGGTCCGCTTACCTCTTTTAAACGGCTGATTCTCTCGTTGATGAAACTCGAACAGAAAGAGATGATCTTATAGATGAAACTCTCACTCTAGCATTTGAAAAGAGAGTCGATTCGGCTTACGGAACTCTACGAGCGGGAGCGGGAAAAGAAGTGGAGTGTGAGAATTTGTTCCTGAGTTGTAAGCGCGTATATAAGTCTAGACCACATAAAGGAAAGCAGTAATATAGGCTATTCTCTAAGTTGAAGCTATATTAAAGCTATTCTCTAAGTTGAAGCTATATTAAAGGTTGCTAATAGGGAAAAGACTCATTGAGACTCGGGGCAAGCGTATACTAGTTTTCGGCGAGCGGGGGTGGGTAAGTGACCTATTACTTAATGCACTAGATCTATCCCTTTAGTTGATCATTCCATTCTGAATTCTTACTGATAATACCCTAACATTCTTCATTCGTACTTTTGAGTTTAGTTCGGAGCCAGAGTATTGATATTGGGCGAAGAGTAGATAAAGAATAAGTAGTTGGCGCAGTAAATATGATAAGTTGGTCAGCTTCACCTCCTGTCCTGTTTTGGGGGTATATCTTGATTTCTATACTAGGTGTAGGTGCTCTATGGATTTAACAGATCTTTTTCACTGCTTAAACTAATT
Organism: Musa acuminata AAA Group; assembly: GCF_036884655.1. Taxonomy (NCBI): domain Eukaryota; kingdom Viridiplantae; phylum Streptophyta; class Magnoliopsida; order Zingiberales; family Musaceae; genus Musa; species Musa acuminata. Next base: position 16,689 of record NW_027021174.1, on the reverse strand, counting down.
CTTAAAGAGGAGTTCAACAAGAGAAGAGGGCAAATCCTTTTCCTGTTCCTTATTTGTTCGTCGGCTTCGGCTTCTATATATGATGAAAGAAGAACTGGGCGAACAGAAACAGACTCTAACACAATAACCTATCTGCCAAGAAACAACCTTATAGACTTTTGCCAATAACCTACGGAAACGGAAACAGCTTTTCCTCTCTCTCTGGTATCGCCAACACCCGGATTTAAGGATAATAAAGCTTATTATATCATAGCGTAGACAGTAAAGCAAGTGCCAACTCCTTCTCCTACTCGCTTAGGCTCGAACTCAACTTTCAACAAATAACTCCTTATGGGTAGGGCTAAAGTTTTCTCCGTTCTTGCGTTGGCAACGAAAGCTTGATTATCTTGTTTACTAGAATTCTTCTGCTTTGGACTCTGATTCGTAGTGGGCATTTTCAAATGGATGAGTTTCTATCAGAATAGAGATTCAATGAATTCTTTCACTTAAGGTCGGATCAGGTGCTTGTGTGCCGCGTGGAATCCTTAGCAGGAGAAGGAAAGGAGCCCAGAGAGGTGATTGATCGGCGCAATAGATAGATGGAATTCGAAACTTCCACTGAAGGGAGAGGTGTGGGAAAGAAGTCTAGTCCGGGTCCAGGCCCAACTGAATCAGCTGTTCGGGTTAGGTATAAAGTTCAAGGTGTTCTGTTCTCATCCCCAGTATAATCCTAGTGTTGCGGTAAGAGAATCCGCTGTTTCAAGTCGAGTTCAGGCAATCAGATCTTTTGCGCACTAACCATAAGAAGAATGAGGGTATTTGTTGACAGCTGAGAGTCAAGCGCCTGCTCTGCTAATAAAAGGACTGAACTTATTACTATGATTGATCTACCTAGGCTCGTTGAGCTAATGCACAGGGGCAAGCAAGAGAGATAGAATGATTCCTGGGGCTTTAGGCCGGTGAGAATGATACTGCGCACGGAGACACTTGAATGGAAAACTCCATATTGGATTCCTTCCTTTCGCCCAAAGCTAACCTCAATGATACTGATCCAGCTTGAAGAATGGAATTGCAGAAGCCGCAACCTTTGCGAATAAGGAGTCCCGAACCCGCATCCCCATTCAACTAGGGAAAGGAAAGGCGTGGAACTTGAAAGGAGCATGAGAGATAGCAGGGGAGAAACCTTTAAGTAAGGGCATCCTTGGCTGTAGTAAAGTAAGCCTAATAGATAGTCAAGTAAGAGCGAACCCGGCAAGTAAGGATCAGAGTTTTTAGTAGGAGCGGTAGGCTGAAACAAGGGATATGAAATGAAAAGACCAAGTCAAAGAGTAGGTAGTTGGCCTGGGAGGCAGTAGAGCGATTCTAATAGTTCCAGTTTAGTTCCGATAGAGCTGTGGTGGGATCCCCAGTTTTGTCCCCTGGGAGTTTAACTGAGCCCCAACACAGCAGGTAAGTCTTATTAGCACGGTTTTCTTCTGATAGTTAGCGGCTTCAGTCCTGTTATTGGTAGGCTTTCAGCACCTTATTATAAGATTCAGTATTGGTAGTACTTGTTTGGTTCTTAGAAGCGTTAGTGAAGGTCTGATTTCTCATAGTGTAAGTCTCGTTGGGCACTGTAGCACATGTATATTATCAATAAATAGGCAAATAGGTAGTATCAATAGCATGGGTATCGAACTTTACTGAGAATGCGGATGGATTGGACATCAACACAATACTAATAATAGGTGTAAAACTCCTGCCGTGTAACACAAACACAACTGCAGGAATAAAAACACACAGTGAGTTTTTGTATTGGCTGGCAGTTAATGCTTATGTCTTCGTAGAATTGAACTGAACCCGGGAGCCTTACTTTACTGTTGCGTCTTTACTCCTATACAGGTTAGGTGCATTCTCTCCACCGAGAACAACACTGCCGCTACACATGAGTAGTCACTCGCCTTATAGCAAATAGGGTGTGGTTGACTTATTCTTCCTCTGACTCAACTGAATTCAACTCATTAATATAAGAATGGTTGTTCCGAGGTCCACGATAGGCGCTCTTAACTCTCAATACAGAATGAGGCATTCAACTCAGTAGTACAAACCAGAATAAGGGTGGAAATAAGGAACTCAATCTAGAAATAGGGAACTCAATCCGGTATAGCCTTATTGCGCATGTCGATGTTCAAGCGCCTTACTGACTCTTACTGCCTCGCTCGTTCTGTTACTCCAGGTACGATCTACTACTAATATATATATAGGTCTAAGAGCACTAGCAACACGAATAAGTGGATTACATTGGAAATAGCAACAAACTCAGTATTAGAAGAATTGAGCTGTTAAATAGAAATAATTGAATCACTACTGAGAATACTTGACTTTAACCCTATACTATAATAAGGTGCTGAAAGCCTACTTTCTTCTATTCTGTAATTACGGACTTTGAATTCTTCCTGCTTGGGGTGATATGCCATTCTGCTACTTCTCCCTTAAAGTATGGCTTGTTAGTTAAGGAATCCAATCCCATTTAGTAAGAACACAACTAGCAATCTCATAATGGAGCTACTGGCAAACGGTCTTTCACTACCAATGGAAAGAATCCACCAAAGAAATAGGACTGACTACTTTCATACCAGTACTAATGGCTTCAACACTCCTGACTTTCTTGCTTGATACCACTGCTACCGGACAAGTAACTACTACAAATCACTACTAATGAGAGTGGATCTGGGGCCAAGCTACTGCTAACGACCAAGCAACGAAGCGGGAAGTAAATCTCCAAATCAATAAAGTGGAGCCAGAGGCGAGGTATAGAATTGAACCTATGGAGCACGAGGGGAAAGCAAGTCAGGTACGATCTAGTGCATCTACTACTAAGATACAGAATTACAGAATTGAACCCTTATTATAATCCGCCAGAGGAGAGGGAGATAAATAAGTCTCCGGGTAGGGGATAGGGCGAACGGGCAAGGCAGGTCAAGCAGTATAATTGCTGGGTCCAGGTCTACTTCCATATCGCAATTGCTAGGTCCAGGTCTACTTCAGACGAGTCTCTTTCAGTTAGGGAGGTGATTGTGCTTGTGTTAAGCAAGTAGTCAATAAAATAGTGGTTTCATTCTGACTGTTGCTTCTTGGCCAGTGATAGTTTAGTCTCGTGGGTCATTCGCTCTCCTATAATAAGATAATATATAATTGTAGAAAAATAGTAGAAGAATAATCCGCAGGTGCAGGTCCAGGTCTAGTGCCAGGCTCTGTGGAATCAGTAGCGGAGGTGGTATTCAATAAAGAAACTTGCTTTGCTGCTGGCTCACAACACTCAAAAACTCACTTATTAACAGCTTACTTGGGCATTCAACAAGAGGAGATGGGGCTTCGAGGCTTCGACTTCAAGTAAAACTTTCTTCATTACTTTATATTCTACTTTCTTCATTACTTTATATTCTATAGGAGAAAAGTCAAACTCCAGTACAGAAGAAGCAAGGGCAGCTTTAGCTGGCTGCGACTTTGTGGGGTGGTGGAATTGCTCTGTTACTAGGGTAGGCTGGTTGAATGAAGTGACTCGGGCAGGCTGGTTTCATTACTTTGTGGGGTGGTTGGCTTCCTTACTTTACCAGAGAAAGCCGAAGATGCGAGGTGTGAGTGAGCGAGGTGTGAGGCCCATTATTCGTTTAGGGTTTGCCTGATAGAAAATAGGTTAATTCCATTCTGAAGTAATAGCTTATCAACTTGGCCCTCTCTTTGCCTTTGCCTAACTATAATTGCCTGTTTCATCTGGCTGAAATTCGATTTCTGATCTTGGAGACCGGGTTTCCAACTTACTGGTTTCATTCCTATTGACTAGCTAACCTTCCCTCTTGTAAGTCAACCGGCTCTTAGCACCTTCCTTTAAGAATAGAGGCCCATCAACCTTTCTGTCCTTCCCACTGATGAAACTCGGAGGAGAACTTATTCCACTCCCCTTTCTTAACCACTTCTCTTTCCAACAATTCTGCTCCTTAGAGTTAATATAAGAAAGAATTCAGAAATAAGAGAAAGATAAGGTGCTTGTGTACTAGAGCTGCCGAGGAAGAATACTACAACTCTCCCCCAGTTGCTAAGGTTAGCGAGAGTGAGGTCAACTCTTAGTCCTGTGCTGTGCCCTTAAGTTTATTGGTGTGAGTTTAATCCTGGGCAACTGAGCTGGCTTACCAAAGAAAATGTACTAATTGTCTAAAACTCGATAATCAGCTGTGCTTGCTAAGTCTAGGAGATCCGGATCCTGTGCTTCAGTTATTGTTGTTAGTGCTCCGTCTCAAGCTTATTCCCTGGCCCCGAGTTAACTCATTTATTGGAATTTCACTGATACTGGGTAAGGTTAAGTTCCAGGTAATCCTGTAGTTGGCTTAGAGTCTCTTTGGAGGTAATCCTGTAGTTGGCTTAGAGTCTCTTTCTGTGCCTGCTTCTTTTTATACCCAACTAAAGTAAAGAGCATTCCCTATCAAATGAATTATTATCTTATTATAGGAGAACTACTAATTAGTAGATGCATCGGAGTTATGAGCGGAAGGGAGCAAGAGATAGAAGAATCCGTTTCCGTGTTCAAAGAGCGGGTGAGCCTAGTCTTAGAGATAAGAATGGCCAGTTCCTGCGTTGCCTGTTACCTGACTCCTGGGTTGGTTCCAAAGATACTGGTTCGGTTCTCTTGTTAAGCTATGAGGTTAATGTAAATAGTTGACTTCAATGACTAGCGGCCCTGCCACGCAACTGAAAGTCAAAATCAAAAGATTCAAAAAACAACGGAAAAACAACTGGAATTTAAGCTATACTGAGTCAGTCTACGTTAAGTAGAATAAAATCACTAGAACTTTCTATAGGATTATGTGCTGCAAGTGGGAAGTCTTCAAGAGATCTTAGCGCAGAAGAGACAGGTTACTTGGGGCTGCCTCTAGCTTATCAATAATGGAAACACACAAGTCTATCAGCTAACGAACAAGCTTAGTATAATAGGAAAGCAACTCCGAAACTCTTGAATACATACGTTCGAGAAGCCGGTAACTACCCAAACCTTGTATTGGAAGAAAAGAACTTCAAATGAAATAAACTAGAAAACTCGGGAACTGGGGATATTCCACAAGGGGTAAAACTATCACTCCACTCTGGTATTGACCTATCCTCGGGCAAACTACTCTGGCTAACTTTCATTCTATCTTTATTATATAATAGAACTGATTCAACTCGGTTTAGCCTTATTCCTTGCCTACTCCTATAGTACCAGGTTCTTTTCCTGTTTTTGGTATTAATGGCTAAGGGAGTTCTTTAGCAAAGGCACAGAAAGGAGAGTGAACCTTGAGAATTTCAGAATGGACTAAGTGCTCATAGGTGAGTATATCTATTTGGAAGTAACAGGACGGGGCACTCCGGAATCTAATGCACATCGCCCATAAAGATAAGAATTGAGATGCAGAGGCGTAAAAGATAGGAATTGAGATGCGGAGGCAGACTAAGCACTTGCAAGAAACAGACGTTGCACTATTCAAGTCAAGAGGCAGAGTTTCAATGCTAGAGATCAGACTCCGTTTTAAGATCCGGCTCAGAGGCATCAAGTGGGAGGGAAAGTGCAAGTGTTGTCCTGACCCAACCTACTCTGCTTCGGATGAAGATGAAGTTGGCGAAGCAGTGTTCGAAATTCCAGTATTGTTCCAGAATCATCAGCAGTGCCAGTCAAGTTTCTGTTCTCAAGTAAGCAGCAAGCATTGTATAGCTGTGTGGAATATTACCTTATCGGGAATGTGTGCAATAAAGTGAGAATGGAGTTTCAAAGGTAAGCTCCTGTCTTCGGTAGTTCGGGCGCTAAGCAAGAAAGATGCCTATGAACGTGAGCTATTTGATTCACAATTCCTACTACTCCACTTTATATGACCAATATTACCATCCAGTTCCACAATTGATGTGAGAGTTACGAGCTTCTATACCAAGTGTGACTTATATCAATTCTTACTTTCTAGATGAGGAGTAGAGATCAGAAGAATTAGCAGTCTCCGAGTTTTGATCTGAAGCGGGAAGTAAAGAATGCTAAAGTGTCGTTCTTGTGTCTAAGTAATCAATCTCTGTTCTTATTGACTGTGTTGGCGCCGGGCAAGAAAGAATCAAGTAAGGACTCTGGCTCTGCTGGGCTTGTGGAATTAAGTTACTAGGGGTACGGTAGTTTATTTACTTGTTGCATTCCTATACTAACTAGTTTCATCCCCAGTCGAACTCGGTGTTGTCGGTTCAACACTTTAAGTAGAGGTAAGGTCGGTAGAGAGATATAAGAGTTCAGAGTAGGGACAAGAAACTACGGCTGGGTAAGAGAAGGAGTTAAGTGGGTGAAAAGTTGACAGTTCTAGCTCTAGTTCTAAAGTCAGCTGCTGTTATAGTTTCGGTCTGCAAGGGAAGCAATAAAAGGTTTTGGTGCAAGTCCGGGTAGTAGTCCTGTTTAAAAAGAGCATATAAGTGGAAGTCGAGTTAGAGTGGAACAGTAGTTCTCAAGTCTGTAGTCGAGTAGTCCTGTGCCCTTTATTAATATTAATGCCGTTAGCAGAGAAGCTAAAGGGAAAGTAGAAGTTGAAGAATGATTTGTAGCCAGAGTTAGATTAGAGTCCAGGGCTAGTTGAAAGAAGTAGGCGTAGTAGTACTGGTAGTCCTGTTCGAGAAAGAGTGGAATGATTTGTTTACTTAAGATCCAATCCACTGGTTCCGGGTCCTGTTTTGCCAGTGGAGTAGTAGTCTAGTGCTCTGGTCCTGTTTAATAAGTAGTTGTATCCAGAGAAGATCCGAGGTAAGAATGGAACCAAGTCATATTTGTACCCAGAGGTCTTAATGAAGCAAGTAAGGGTCTTAATGAAGCAAGTAAGAAGGAATCATTCAGTAAATCAGAATTCAGTTAATAAGGAGCCAGCAAGCTCATAAGTGGTAATTCCAGAATGAGTTTACAGAGCGAACACTAGCGGCGGGAGCTTAGGCGTAGTAGTTGTGCGGCTGTTTCATCAATGGTAGTTGCCCTTATATTTAGTCGGAGAGAGATTGGCTAGTAGCAAGAGGAGAGGTAGTCGCGGAAGCAAGCTTGAGTGGAGGTCGGGTGCTAAAACAAAAGAAGTAGGGCCTTATAGTAAGTTGTAGTGTTTCACTCAAAGTAGGAATGAAACTAAGTAGTAAAAGAAATCAGTAACACTTACCTAAATTTGTACACTGGCACCTGAGTAAGGAGTTCAACTTGTCTAGTAGTAGCTTGGTGGACTCGTTAATAACTCTTTCTAATGTATATAGTATAGGACCGGAGTTACTTTACTACTAGTCTGCTTTAAGATCTTTGTGTTGACCAGTACTTACTTCAGTTTACAAGTAGAGGTGTCTGGTCCAGTGGAATCAGTAGCTGAGGCAGCCAATGAGGTTAAGGAGCCATAGAGTGAAAAGAGCCAGAGGGATGGAAGCCAGCTGCTTGCTTGTTGAGATGAGCAAGAGCAGAGGTGGGCAAGGGAAGCAGTTCATAGTTGTAAGAGAGGAGCCGGAGTTCAATCAGTTCTCTTATATAAGATAGATAGAATGAAAGTGGTTCTTTTCCTGTTCTTGTTAGAGTATAATCCCTGTAGTAGTAGTACCGTTTACAGGTAAGGTAGTTTACATCAGGGAGAAGAATCAAAGTAGGAAAAAACACAAAGGATGAAACGAGTAAGTCGAAGAAGGGGTATCGGATCCGGGGGCAAAAGTGAGGATATAGATACGAGAGATGTAGCGCGCCCAGCACCCAGTATGAAACTGAAACAAAGAAGTAAGGTTTTTACCACTAACTAGCAGAATTGCATTGCATTAGTACTAATCGCTACGCTATAAGTAATGAAACACCCCATTAACCAATGGAAAGAAAAGTACCCATAGAAAAAGAAGAATCCAAATCCAGAATGTCCATCAGTAGTACAAGGCCAATAAAGGTTGTTACCTGGTCGATCAGAGTAGAGAATCGAATTGAACTCAATAGTAGTAAATAGTAGTAGAGTAGAGGATTGAAACTCAAAAGTAGAAGTAACACAAAGAAATAAGTATATAAGGAAAGTAATTCAACTAAGATCCGATCCAAGCGCAGTAGCTAAAGAACTCAACTAAGCAGTAGAGGGCTAACCCCAGAGATACATAATTTCAGTAAGGAGGGAAAAGAGTTACGCTAAAGGAGTCGACTGGGGCTGTTTACACCGGTGTCTAGTCACACGCTCTACTAGTCAATTCTAATATAAGTAGGTGAAATAGCAGGTTTAAATACAGACTTAAGTCAGGGGGTTAAATAAAGTCAGTGAGGTTTACATTAAATTAAGGAAACACTTTAGCTACTTCCCGTTTAGTATTAGTTGTTACTGCTTATGTCTTCGTAGAATTGGACTGATGCTATTGGCCTCCCCAGTGTAATGGAACTGGGAATATCAGAATGCGGCTACTACCTATAAGATTGAAAACAGAGACAAGTAATCCAACTCGGCTAAGGAATAGCTAATTGAAGAATGGAAATCAGTAGTAAGGCAACAACTCTCAAGTCAGAATACAAAGGACTAATCCCAAGAATGAAAGAAGCAAGTAAGGCTCCAAAGCGGCAGCTAAAGAGTCAAAAGTATGGCTAGTAAGGATGCCAGGCAGTAGTTAAAGAAAGCAAGTGAGGTGGAGCAGGAAAGACAAGTTTGATAGCAAGTAGGCCCCAGTTAAAGAATACTATACTCAAGCATAAGAATGAAAAGCAGAAAAGGAAGGCTTATGTCCAGCAGTTAGAGAGTTAAAGGGAGTGCCAGACTTACTATGTCAATAAACAATCCGATTAGGTGCATCTTGGAGTAAGACCGAGAGACAGGATAGTCAGAATGATAAATAAGGGAAAGACGACAGGCTAATATCTAGTGGTTTCGTTCTGGAGCTCCGGCATTGAAGGCAGAAGCTTAGGGTTGAAAGCAAGACTCTAAGACAGGAGTTGAGTAGACAAACTCGGCATTGAAGTAATGGATATCATCATAAGATAGATGGGATAGAAGAAAGGATTGGCATACTAACGCTGGAACATAGGAATGAAAATAAGTAGTAGTAAAAGGATGTTATCTGATAGGAGGCAACCAGAATTGTGGTTCAGCCCCTAGCGCGAGGACCGAGCATCAAACTAAGTAATCAAAGAGCCAAGCTTAGACTATAAGTCCAGGTCCAGTGCCAGTTCTCAAGTATGGTTATGAGAGGTAGGCTTGGTAAGCTATTCAAGTTACGTTCAATTGTCTAGGCCCTTATAGTTAGTTGGGTCAGCTGTTAGAGCAGATACATCAGTAACAGTACAGGAGCAAGAGAATCAAGATAAGGGAAGCCCCCGGGCATCTAATCTAACCTCTGATGTAGTGAAGTCCTATCCTATAAGAAGATAAGAATTGGAATTGATAGATGACCACAGGTATTGTTGCCTGAGGTGGGGTGAAATAGTCGCCCGAGTGGGTATCGGGTATCATTATAGTATAATATAATAGATATGGGTTGGGTGCTGCGTATAAAGCCCTAACCGCTCTGCTACGTAGTGAGTGACTTATGTTTAGCTAACGGAGTATATACGTAGTGAGTGACTTATGTTTCAGTATAGTATGCGCGGGAAGTAATTGACGGGGAGTTTTCTTGATCTGCAGTGGGAAGTGGAGAATTTCCTGTTATAAGGATTATTCTTCGAGTGGAAAGTATTCGGACTGCTTTCCTGGCACCTACCGGCTTGGACAGATGAGACAGATACGAGGGGCTGCCGCCCTTAATACAGGATGAACTAAGGAATGGACAGAGTGTAGAAGAAAGTCAACTATACCGCCGATGCTGCCCAACTAAGATAAGCGCAGGGTGCAAGAGAAATCAATAGGATAATGCGCTAGATTAGATCTATCCCGCTTCATTCTTCTCTGTCAACTAATACAGATGAAACAAGAAATACTGAATTAAGGAGCTACTACTTGTCAACTTCAGAGAAGACTAAACAAAGGATGCAACTCGGTATTCCACTCGGGATTAAACAAGCAGCTGGCAAGGCAACTACACCTCTACTTCGGCTCATATACCTTCATTCTGCTCCTCCGTTTGATACCTTCATTCTGACTTTCCCACTAGCTCACCTCTTAGTTTCATTCTGAAACACTGACTTGAAGGCTTAGACTTGAACTACTTACTTCTATTCTATCCCTTACTGTTAGGAACACAGGAACAGACCCACTAGCATCAGGCTCGAGATGCACTTGTTTAAGGCTGGTTGGGGCAGTAAACCCTGATTCAGTTTCTTCCCCAAGTCCTGAGTTAACCCTACCTGAGTTCACCCTATTAATAGCTAAAGTCAAAGTCTCTACTGATTTACTTAGTGCTTCCATACTATGTGATGTGATCCAGATCAGATGGAAATAATCTTCTTTCGAGTACTTTACTAATTGGTATACGAGGGTCTCTGTATTGGGAGTTAGAGTTCAACCAGATGCGGGATCTTATCGACGCGCCTAGGAAACTACTATATATCTTTCTTTCGCCAATCGAGCTCCTTCTTGAACACCCGAAGAACTAGACCACTCCCTTCTTTAAGTCATCCGATCCTTTAGTAAAGCCTTACTCTCCCTTCTTTAAGTCATCCGATCCTTTAGTAAAGCCTTACTCTCCTTTCTTTGACTCTGAAAACTGTCATTCCCGAACTGACTTCTCTGTCCTTCATTCTTGTACTAATGCCTATCAGCCACCAAGCCGCTGCTCTAACTCTGACTCCCCTAGCTCTAAACCTCGCATTGCTTACCTGTATTTTATATCTCTTTTTTAGGTATAGGTATTCCTTTCCCGGCTATTAGGCTTACATTACAGTATCCTGATTCTTTGCATCGTTCCTTGCATTCCCGCGCTCTTTACCTCCATTCTTTGACTTACTTATTCCATTATGTATGTTAAGCCGTGAGTCTGGCAATACTTCCAATGTAAACGAACTACTTGCATACAGGGCCAAGTCTTACTCATAAGTCACAGAACTCAATCTGGTATTCCAAGCCTTATTATGCTGCAGTTGTGTCCAATGTCCTTGCCTTATTGCCTTGCCTTTTTAGTATCGCTTTCCCAGCTAGCATTCTCGTATTGACTCTGACGCCCCTGTAGAGCAGTCGGAATTGTCTAACTAGAAAATGGCTATGCCCAAGAGCTGCCTTTATCCACTTGTTTGGAGAGTATGGCTCCCCTTTCCTTGATTCTTATACTGAGAAAAAGCCTGTCCTACCTTGCTTTTAGGCTGACTTTACTTGTTTGAAAACCCCCGCCTCGGGGGCCCCTCCATAGTCTTTTACTTACTTGGCTACCGGCCTGACTTTCTTTGCTTTGAGTCTACCACTGTTAACTACAAGAATCAAAACAATACCAGACGGAATCAAACTAAGCAATTAGCACCTTTATACTCGAAATAGGCTTGCAACTCATTACTATAAGGCTTAATGCAATATGAGTTTAACCAAACCCTGCTCTACTGGCTCTCGGGCTTACTTTACTACATCTCAGGCTTACTTACTTTAGCACCAAGGCAGCCTTTCCTGTCTGTAACTCCCCAACTACTAACTCGGGATTGAACCCACCGCTAACAATACCTTAACTCGAAACTGGGAAGCAACCTGCTACTATCAGGCTGTAACTAATGTTTCCAAGACTTCATCCAGAAAGCGGGAATCCAAATAATCACCTCGGAACTCATTCTTTAACCACTGCCATTGGATCGTTATGCTGATCCTTATTATTCTTATGATCCTTGAAACTACATCTTGACTGACCGCTCCAAAGCAAGATTCCGGACTTTAGGCTTCAGGCTAAAACGAGATCTTGTGGTAGCATATGATTAAGCCTCCTAGGGAGCGGCAACTCACTCGTGGGGCTCAAAATGAATCAAGTACACTTGCTACCATTTCCTTAGAATAAGTCTGATGTGTGTATATGATCTGCTCTTCTGTTAGCATGAGCACATGAATAAGAAGATTTTCCTCGATGTGTATTGGATCCGCTCTTCTGTTAGCATGAACAGATATGAATTATGTTTTGATCCTCTTCCTTATGCTTAAGGAATAGAAGACCCTACCCAACCTTGATCTTTCTTAAGACTAGCAAGCCCTCTCGAATAAGTTCTATGATGGAAGCGGTGGAAGCGGGGACAAATCTTTCACTTACTGAGAAATTCAAACCTGTTACTATATCATCCTGAAGACGGATGCGACGTGAGGAGGTGGCATTTAGAAGTGTAGCTGACTTAACATTTAGGTTTCGGCATAACAAGGCTTTCACTGTTTTTTCGCACTTAGGCGCACAGCGTAACGTTGGTAATGATTCTACTACGGTGCCGCAAATGTACAAGCTGATCCTAAGTAATCGTTGTAGTGCATTGGATTCCCCCGGAATGACTTCGTTATGATTGTAGAATTGCTGCAATTCTTCCTGAATAGACTCCATTCTCCCGTCGAGAGTGTCTTTGAAAGTATCACCTAAACTATTCCGACTGAATATGAGAAAGCCTATAAAACATAAAGCGACTATTATTTCTTCATTATTTATTGAGATATTCTTCGAACTTGATGCATAAATAGATGGAATAGCAGCAAATAGCATATTGATATCCTGCATATCCTTTGAACTAAATCTCATTGGGCACAGGGGTTATATGTATCCATCTTTCTGCAATGGAACGGGAAGTAGTGTAAGACACCCGGCGGCCAAGTCCAATAATCAAAAGAAAGAAGAGAACGAAAGTAGAGTATTTGGATCACTTAGATGTAGTAATGTTTAACCTTGCATGCAATTTATAGATTCGACAGCAATAGTACCTCGGACTCGAAAAGTCATAACGAAAATGGCTGATCCAATAGCGGATTCCGCAGCAGCCACTGTTGGAACTAATGAAGCAAATGATTGACCCATCATATCATCCAAAGAAACAGAAAATACCAAGAAGTTCGAATTTACAGCTAATAACATTGATTCAATTGGCATTGACATAATAGGAATATTTCGTCTATTAAGGAGGATTCCCCAAATACCTAAAATAGAGATAATCATGGAAAATGTGAAATATTGAAAAAGATCCGTTTCGGAAACGTGGAATGTCAGAGAAATTCAAATGAGTTAAGGCTTAGAGTCATTGAGTCCAGGGAACTTTCATTATTATTCTTTGTCAGGCTGTTCCCCTTATCAAACAACGCTATTTCCTTTCCCTTCTTAGAACTCAGTGTATAAGGAATTCCTTCTTCCTTCCTGATCAACTGAGTCCAAGAACTCAAGGCATCTGGGAGTCTTTACTCCGGGGTAATTGGAATCCCACTCCCCGATTGGTAACAGCAAGAATTTGGTCAGGCGAGGAGCCCTTACTAAGAACCTAAAGAAAGAAAGACCCTTCCAATTATTATGAATCACCGCCACCAGAACGTCATTCACTAGAGGCTGAATCACTTCGTGGTGAGGGACGGGGGAAAGAGGGTTCATCGGGGGAATACTATTCTACCCAGAGAAAGAATCCTACTTACAAGAATCCTACTTACTTAATAAGATAAGAGTCGCTATGAAAGCCTTACTAAATAAGATAAGAGTAGCTATGAAAGCGGAAAATAGATAGAATATTGGGTTATTATACATTTGCATTTGAGAAAGATTGGATGAGTTCACAAAGGAGCTTGACTTACTTATTAATTGGGATCGCCGAACGCAACGTCCGAAATAAGGAGCCTATAGATGTTCAACTTAGTTATTCTTGAAAGGGTATTTTGGCTCGCAATCAAGCTAGGGTCCTGATCGAGCAAGACCTAGTCCTATCTATCTACCTCTCCAGACACAATATCTTGAGTACCTATGATGGTGACTACATCTGCTGGCATGTGATGTTTGGACATAGAATCGAGTCCTTGTGAATGGGCAGAACCAGGTGCTCTTATTTTACAACGGTAGGGACGATTGCTTCCATTACTAACAAGATAGACACCAAATTCTCCTTTAGGTGCTTCAACTGCTGTATAGGTAGAAGGAGCTGGTACGGAAAACCCTTCAGTATAAGGTTCGAAATGGTGAATTGAGGTAGAGTAGACCGATGATCCTGTAGTTATTTAGCAGGCTATAGAAAGAATCGAAAAAGCTTGCTTGCCCACTAAACCCTAAACTCACACAGGTCCCATCTCTCTCCAAACCTAACGTGATAGTTTCCCATCATGGGGCTTTCTATCTATAGATTTAGTCATTGCCTGGAAAGGATCCCTTTTGTTAAGAACTGCTTCTATGGATAAGGCAGAGCGTCCTTGGTTCAGCATTATAGCACATAGGCTTCGGCAGCTCTATAAGTTAGCTGAAGTCCGACCGTTCGCTTTCTCAGTAGCGAAAGCGCTTCTCTTTTCCCCTTAACTTCAAGTATAAGCACAAGAGATATAGATTCTTGGATTCTTGCTCCCGCTTCCTAATCTGCGCTCGTCAAGCCAACGACACGCTTTTTGGGAGGTGAAACATTGGTTGAAGCGAAATGACAGCATTGAAGAGATTAATATATGGTAACGGTTATTTCGGACTGCATCAAAAGTGGCCTACTTGACTGAGAGGAAGGTGTTAGTGCTTTCGGGTAAATTAAGCTAATCCCTATTTTGGTGCTACTCCTATACCGGGAAGAAGCAAAGAGCGAAGCGTTCTCTTGGTTTCCAAACCTCTGTGCTTCTAAAGACTGCCCTCTCTCGGCGAGATTATGGTTCCGCCTACTACGAGGATCCCGATTCCCTGACTTAGTCTTTATATCTCCTGGGATTCCCGTGGTTCCTATGCCGCCGCGTTTCCCGGTCCTTTTCTTTTAGTGCTTCGACCCGAAGCGATAGCTTGACGCTAGTTCAGTGGATAAGATGGCTGCGCTATAGCTCACTAAAGAATGGGACGGCAGTGGTCCGCCGGCAAGCTTGTTCTGATCTTGGACGCAGTACATTGGAATCCTGAAGCACCACCACGAACACTACCTTGCGTGCGCCTGCGGTGCGGTAAGGTAAGGCACCACCCTGTTGTGCCAGCAGCCAACTCCTCAGTGTCAGCTTAGTTCTCCTCATCAAGCCACTTACTTAATATCTAGCTTCCCAACTCGTATATAGTTCCCTTTCCCCCAGATCAATGAATAAGGGATAATAAGCTTCTTCCGAAGAACGAACCAGAAGCGCTATGTCGGGGCGAGGGCCGGGAAACTGCTCTTAATAAGGACATTTTGGTTCCCAATGCTTCTCTACGCCAAATTAGATGCGTCAACCTCGGGATGCTTTACTCCTAACCCTACTAAGGTTCCGAGATGGAGCTTAACCTGAGTCTAAGTTAAGAACGGGCGATGATCTATGTTTCACACGGCGCACGATTCCATGGATAGTTTCATTCTTAATCGTGCCGGAGGACATAGCTTATAATCATCGGCTTTGATCATGCCACTAGGCATTTGATTAGGACATTGAACAATGATCCGAACACTTTGTCGCATCTCTTCGATACGGATACAGTAACGATCATAGCGATCTCCTCTGGTACCTACTGGTACGTCAGGATCCGATTGGTCATGAACATCGTAAGGTGCTGCTTTTCTCGAATCCCAGCATACCCCAGGTTTGGATTGGTAGGCCCACTACTGAACTTTCACTTAGGCCCGGGCCAAGTCCGTGGGCAGTCGGGCAACAAACCCCCCAAAACAAACTGTACGTGGGAGTTTCCCTTCATACGGCTCGAATCATTCTAAGATGCCCCACGAGAGGAGAAGAGCATCTTTCCTGTATTTGGATTGGGTTTGGTGTTAAGCGCGCAAACAAGCACTGGCCGAAACCAACAGCAAGGAACTATTACCAATAGAGTAAGACACCGAGCGTCATACTTGTTGATTTGGCTTTCTCTGAGGGTGCGGGACGCTCGCGGAGATTGCCTTCCTTACCACCAAGGTAGTTCTTGGGCAAATTGGATCCAGGAGAAAGCCCAGTCAGCTATCTTTTCGGTGCAGGTAACGTTACCTACTGCTCGGCCTTTGCTTTTTGAGACATCCTATACCCACTTTTCTATGTGCCAGCTTCACTTCCATATGGAGAAAGATGGGCTTACCATGTTCCATCAATAGCACCTAACCTATGCCGATTTTGGCGGACCGTGCTCCACCCCGGTGAACTCATGCGGTTCCGACGTGCCTAGAGGCCAGAGGCGAATCAGTTCACGGCAAAACAGAATAACAGTAAGGCCTTCTAATAGAAATAATGGACTGGGGCTTACACACATTCGCTTACTTACGCTGTCCCCCCTCAGCTCACCCTAGCCCAGGTCGTATCCAAGGCTTCACACTAAATCTTGTCGTATCCAAGGCTTCACACTAAATCTTGACTGACAACATATGCATGCTTATTACGGGTCAGGCAGAACCGTTGTAGCCTGATGGGAACTTCCCCCATATTGCTATCAATGTCTTCATGTCGCACGACCTCTTAACATTACACCACTGAATCCCCAATCCTTTGCTTGCTGTGCAGTGACAGTACCAATATCCACTAATCGTTGTTTCCAGATACGGTTGCTGGTTGACATCTCTTCTAATTCATCGATACGAGAAGCAAATTGTTGTGTGGAGGAATCAATATCTCGACATAAGCCAAGAGGAAGATCTTGTGCAACTCCACCAGGTCGTATGAAACTGGCATGCATCCTGGCTCCCGGGACTCTTTCATAGAATTCCAACAATTTCTC